>NC_138306.1:51220000-51415000 GCF_965601325.2 Salmo salar | reverse complement strand
TCCATTTTTAGCTGTTTTTTAAATTAAATTTTACTGCTTCCATGAGTTACTTGATGTGGAATAGAGTTCCATGTAGTCATGGCTCTATGTAGTACTGTGCTCCTCCCATAGTCTGTTCTGGACTTGGGGATTATGAAGAGACATCTGGTGGCATGTCTTGTGGGGTATGCATGGGTGTCTGAGCTGTGTGCCAGTAGTTCAAACATATAGCTTGGTGCATTCAACATGTCAATCTCTCTCACAAATACAAGTAGTGATGAAGTCAATCACTCCTCCACTTTGAGCCAGGAGAGATTGACATGCATATTATTAATGTTAGCTCTCTGTGTACATCTATGGGCCAGCCGTGGTGCCCTGTTCTGAGCCAATTGCAATTTTCCTAAGTCCCTCTTTGTGGCACCTGACCACACAACTGAACAGTAGTCCAGGGGCGACAAAACTAGGGCCTGTAGGCCCTGCCTTGTTGATAGTGTTGTTAACCTCTTACATCTAGACGTTCCGCTAGCGGAACACCTGCTCCAATATCCAATGATAGGCGTGGCGCGAATTACAAATTCCTCAAAAATACAAAAACTTCAATTTTTCAAACATATGACTATTTCACAGCATTTTAAAGACAAGACTCTCATTTATCTAACCACACTGTCTGATTTCAAAAAGGCTTTACAGCGAAAGAAAAACATTAGATTATGTCAGCAGAGTACCCAGCCAGAAATAATCAGACACCCATTTTTCAAGCTAGCATATAATGTCACAAAAACCCAGAAGACAGCTAAATGCAGCACTAACCTTTGATGATCTTCATCAGATGACACACCTAGGACATTATGTTATACAATACATGCATGTTTTGTTCAATCAAGTTCATATTTATATCAAAAAACAGCTTTTTACATTAGCATGTGACTAGCATGTGACTAGCATTCCCACCGAACACTGCCGGTGAATTTACTAAATTACTCACGATAAACGTTCACAAAAAACATAACAATTATTTTAAGAATTATAGATACAGAACTCCTCTATGCACTCGCTATGTCCGATTTTAAAATAGCTTTTCGGTGAAAGCACATTTTGCAATATTCTCAGTAGATAGCCCGGCATCACAGGGCTAGCTATTTAGACACCCAGCAAATTTAGCACTCACCAAAGTCAGATTTACTATAAGAAAAATGTTATTACCTTTGCTGTCTTCGTCAGAATGCACTCCCAGGACTTCTACTTCAATAACAAATGTTGCTTTGGTTCAAAATAATCCATAGTTATATCCAAACAGCGGCGTTTTGTTCGTGCGTTCAAGACACTATCCGAAAGGGTAAATAAGGGTGACGAGCATGGCGCAATTCGTGACAAAAAAATTCTAAATATTCCATTACCGTACTTCGAAGCATGTCAACCGCTGTTTAAAATCAATTTTTATGTAATTTTTCTCATAAAAAAGCGCTAATATTCCGACTGGGAATCTGCGTTTAGGTAAACAGACGAAAGAAAATAAAGCATTCGGTCGACTCGGGCACGCGCCTAAGGCCATAGTACTCTGATCGGCCGCTTGCCAAAAGCGATAATGTGTTTCAGCCAGAGGCTGCCTCGATATCTTTCAGCTTTTTCCCGGGCTCTGAGAGCCTATGGGAGCCGTAGGAAGTGGCACGTTAGAGCAAAGATCCTCAGTCTTCAATAAAAAGAGCCAAGATGAAACACAACTTCTCAGACAGGCCACTTCCTGCATGGAATCTTCTCAGGTTTTGGCCTGCCATTTGAGTTCTGTTATACTCACAGACACCATTCAAACAGTTTTAAAAACGTTAGGGTGTTTTCTATCCAAAGCCAATAATTATAGGCATATTCTAGTTACTGGGCAGGAGTAGTAACCAGATTAAATCGGGTATGTTTTTTATCCGGCCGTGAAAATATGGCCCCCTATCCTAAACAGGTTAAGAAGGCAGAGCAGCACTTTATTATGGACAGCCTTCTCCCCATCATAGCTATTGTTGTATCAATATGTTTTGACCATGATAGTTCACAATCCAGAGTTACTCCAAGCAATTTAGTCACCTCAACTTGATCAATTTCCACATAATTAATTAGAAGATTTAGTTGAGGTTTAGGATTTAGTGAATGATTGTCCCAAATACAATGCTTTTAGTTTTTCAAATATTTAGTCCTAACTTATTCCTTGCCACCCATTCTGAAAGTAACTGCAGCTCTTTGTTAAGTGTTGCAGTCATTTCAGTCGCTGTAGTAGCTGACGTGTATAGTGTTGAGTCATCCACACACATAGACACACTGGCTTTACTCAAAGCCAGTGGCATGTCGTTAGTAAAGATTGAAAAAAGTAAGGGGCCTAGACAGCTGCCCTGGGGAATTCCTGATTCTACCTGGATTATGTTGGAGAGGCTTCCATTACAGAACACTCTCTATGTTCTGTTTGACACGTAACTCTTGATCCGCAATATAGCAAGGGGTGTAAAGCTGTAACACATATGTTTTTCCAGCAGCAGACTATAATCGATAATGTCAAAAGCCACACTGAAGTCTAACAAAACAGCCCCCACAGTATTTTTATCATTAATTTCTCTCAGCCAATCATCAGTCATTTGTGTAAGTGCTGTGCTTGTTGAATGTCCTGTCCTATAAGCATGCTGAAAGTCTGTTATCAATTTGTTTACTGTGAAATAGCAAAGCATCTGGTCAAACACAATTCTTTCCAGAAGTTTACCAAGGGTTGGTAACAGGCTGATTGGTTGGCTATTTGAGCTAGTAAAGGGGGCTTTACTATTCTTAGGTAGAGGAATTACTTTTGCTTCCCTCCATGCCTGTGGGCACACACTTTCTAGTAGGCTTAATTTGAAAATATGGAAAATAGGAGTGGCAATATCATCCTCTATTATCCTCAGTGATTTTCCATCCTGGTGGCTTGTCATTGTTGAAAGACAACAATCATTTCTTCACCTCTTCCACACTCACTTTACGGAATTCAAAATTACAATGCTTGTCTTTCATAATTTGGTCAGATATACTTGGATGTGTAGTGTCAGCATTTGTTGCTGGCATGTCAGCCTAAGTTTGCTAATCTTGCCAATGAAAAAAATCATTAAAGTAGTTTGCAATATTAGTAGGTTTTGTGATGAGCCATCTGATTCATTGAATGATGGAGCGGAGTTTGCCTTTTGATCAAAATTAATTTAAGGTGTTCCAAAGCATTTTACTATCATTCTTTATGTCGTTTATCTTTGTTTCATACTATAGTTTATTCTTCTTTTAATTCAGTTTAGTCACATGATTCCTCAATTTGCAGTACGTTTGCCAATCTGTTGTGCAGTCAGACTTATTTGCCATTTCCTTTGCCTCATCCCGCTCAACCATACAATTTTTCATTTCCTCATCAATCCACGAGTATTTAACAGTCATTTTCTTCATGGATGCATGCTTATTAGTAACTGGGTGGGCAGCTCTAGGCGGCCAGCTCTAAGAAGAGTCTTGGTGGTTTCAAACTTCATCCATTTAAGAATGATTGCCACTGTGTCCTTGGGGAACTTCAATGCTCAGAAATGTTTTGGTACCCTTCCCCAGATCTGTGCTTCAACACAATACTGTCTCAGAGCTCTATGGACAATTCCTTTGTCATCATGGCTTGGTTTTAGCTCTGACATGCACTGTCAACTGTGGGACCTTATATAGACAAGTGTGTGCCTTTCCAAATCATGTCCAGTCAGTTGAATTTACCCCAGGGGGACTCCAATCAAGTTGCAGAAACATCTCAAGGATGATCAATGGAAACAGGATGCACCTGAGTCTCATTGCAAGGGTCTGAATACTTACGTAAATAAGTTTGTATTTTTTTATTAATTTGCCAACATTTATAAAAACCTGTTTTTGCTTTGTCACTATGGGGTATTGTGTGTAGATTGATGAGGAAAAATATGTATTTAATCCATTTTAGAATAAGGCTGTATTGTAAGAACATTTGGAAAAGGGAAGGGGTCTGAATACTTTCCGAATTCACTGTATGTTAACGTGGGCTATTTTTGTTTCATTTTTCTGTAATGCTTGATTGTTTTTATTGCTTTACTGGGAAGCTTAGCAAAGGTAGACTTGCTCCGGTTATTTATGTTCGTGCAGGGTGAGCTGCACATAGTAGACTTCCTGCTAGGGCACACCGCCTCAGTGCTAACAGCACAACTCTGGTTTTTAGGCACATGATTACTGCATACAAAGCTGTAGGATCAGCAGAGGCATTCATGGCAGTAAGATGTACATACAGTTGAAGTGTAAACTTCTGACTTCAACTGTACATTAGTTTACTTACATTGTGTGTTCCAGCACCCCTAGGATAATGTACATTTGCTGAAGCGTTTTGACAACTCACCGACACAATGGTAGGGGTTAAATGAGCTGGGCTTGGGTCATTGATAAGTCATTGTCTCAACACAGTGTTATAATGCTGTGAAAGGATCCAAGGACCCAAATGATTTGGGTGGATCCCATTCTCCTTATAATATAAGTTTTGTTTCCAGAAGGTATGAACATTGTCAATACATGTTACACCCACAGAACTGCAATAGTCTCGTAGCCAGTTATGGAGGGATAAAAGTCTGCTGAACTGTTCAATACCGCGATTTAGGGAGGGACAGATATTGTGAGGCGTTTGTTGGTGTCAAGATGTGACCCAATCAGTTCTTTAAAATCCTTCTTCAGCTGTTCTGAGCTGCCCGTCATAATGTCATTGAATCCCACATGAACTATGATAGACTCAATTTTTTGATGCTGGTTTAAAATGTTTGGGAGCAGCTTATTGTTGTCCTGTACTTGTGCTCCTGGATAGCACAAAGTTTTTGCTCCAGGGACTGAGACATTTCTCACCATTGAACTGCCCAGTGGTGGTAAAAGTACCCAATTGTCATACTTGAGTAAAAGTGAAGATACCTTAATACAAAATGACTCAAGTAAAGGTGAAAGTCACCCAGTAAAATACTACTTGAGTAAAAGTCTAAAAGTATTTGGTTTTAAATATACTTAAGTATTAAAACAAATGTAATTGCTAAAAATAAAAATATACTTAAGTATCAAAAGTAAAAGTATAAATAATTTCCCATTCCTTATATTAAGCAAACCAGACTGCACGATGTTGTAATTTGTTTTAATTTAGGGATAGCCAGGGGCACACTCCAACACTCAGACATAAGTTACAAACAAAGCATTTGTGTTTAGTGAGTCCGCCAGATCAGAGGCAGTAGGGATGACCAGAGATGTTCTCTTGATAAGTGCGTGAATTGGCCCATTTTTCTGTCCTACTAAGCATAAAAAATGTAACTAGTACTTTTGGGTGTCAGGGAAAATGTATGGAGTAAAAAGTATATTATGGAGTACGGAGTAAAAAGTAAAAGTTGTCCAAAATATAAATAGTAAAGTACAGATTCACCAATAAATGACTTAAGTAGTATTTTAAAGTATTTTTACTCAAGTACTTTACACCACTGGAACTGCCAAATACAAAGGCCGGAGAAGGGAATTGAGAAATCCGCCCATTCCCACCCCTCACACAATTTGTTGAGCCTTTCACGGGCCCACGAGATGTAGGATAGCGTACGCCCGCTGCTCCCGGCAATAGGTCCAGACCTCCCACAGCAGGCAGTGCCCTGTCAGATCCAGAGAGAGGGAAAGGAGCCGAATCTGCGTAGTTGGAGTTAGCACCACCGTCGCAGACACAGGCAGTCCCAGCGATGAAGGCGCAGTTAAATCAGGCACCAGTGTACCGAAGCTATTCCTTATGTCAATCTGCTCCAAAACTCTCGCAATCACTCTCATCCGCTTAGCAGCATGCCACTGCCTTCGGTTTCCACGACTTGTGACATGGCAGCGGTGATTGGAACACTCTTCTTGGTGTTCTCCGCCTACTTCACTACAGGATGGAGGAGGAGAACCAGATGGAGACCACTTCCTTGGCAGGCATGTTCCAGGTAGCAAAGAACAAATTCCAAAAAACATACAGTATTATACAGAGCCATGATTGCATGGATCTCCCATCCATCTCATATAGCGCAAGTGAACCAGAAACCTGGTTAAAAAACAAATAAACAAACCTCACTGCACAACGCCTCTCCCCCATGTGTCCTACTTTTTGTGTGTATGTACAGACTAGTATGTGTAACTGACAGATGCAAACACACACACACACACACACACACACACACACACACACACACACACACACACACACACACACACACACACACACACACACACACACACACACACACACACACACACACACACACTACATGCTAATGTTTTTAAATGTAAATCATAGTATTTTGTCTGTAATGTCTTTTTCGTTATGTGTCGGACCCCAGTAAGACAAGCTGTCGCCATTGGCGTCGGCTATCGGGGATCCTAATAAAATAAAATAAAACAGGAAGTCAATGAATTAAGGTGGTGGTGAAGGACGCTTCTGGGAATCAATGGCAGAAAGAAAATTGCTACACGTGTAGGGATGTACAGTACCTTCAGAACGTTTCCATATCCTTAGACTTTTTACACATTTTACAGCCTGAATTTAAAATGAATTAAATTAAGATTTTTTTTGTAACTGGCCTACACACAATAACCAATAATGTCAAAGTGACATTTTTTTTTTAAATGAAAAGCTAAAATGTCTTGACTCAGTAAGTATTCAACCCCTTTGCTATGGAAAGCCTAAATAAATTCAGACTTGCTGTCACGTCCTGGCCAGTATAAGGGTTAATTGTCATTGTAGTTTGGTCAGGACGTGGCAGAGGGTATTTGTTTTATGTGGTTCGGGGTGGTGTTTTTCTAGAAGGGCATTTGATTTAAGTATTCCGGGGTTTTTGGGCACTGTTTGATTTTCATGTATTCTATGTTTAGTCTAGTGTGTCTGTTTCTATGTTTGGTTAATTGGGGTTGGGACTCTCAGTTGAAGGCAGGTGTTGTCTATTTGTCTTTGATTAAGAGTCCCATATATTAGGGTGTGTTTGTTTGTCATTTGTGGGAGATTGTTCTGTGTTTAGCCTTGTCAGACTGTTTTGTTGATCGTTCGTTCTTTTGTTATTTTGGTGTTCATTTTGAATTTATTAAACGTCAAGATGAGCATAAACATACCTGCTGCATTTTGGTCTCATCACTATGACAACTGTGACAGAATCTCCCACCAAACCAGGACCAAGCAGCAGAGGAGGGAGCAGAGGGATTTTGAATTGGACAAACGGGAGAGATGGACATGGGTGCAAGTTATGGCCGGAGCGGGCCCATGGAGAATGGCTGGTAAGGACCGGGAACGTTTCCGAGGAACACGACTGGCGGTGAAGCACGTGAGGCACCCCCAATACATTTTTTGGGGGGGGCACACGGGTAGTTTGGCTAGGCCAAGGAAGAGCCAGAAGCCAGCTACCCGTGGTTATATGGAGGAGCGTATGAGGTGGAGAGCGCCATGTTTCGCTGAAGAGCGCACTATCTCACCCATACGCACGCACAGTCCGGTGCGCGTTATTCCAGCCCCTCGCAGGTGCCGTGCTAGAGTGGGCATCCAGCCTGGTAGGAGGATGCCTGCGCAGCGCATCTGGTCGCCGGTACGCCTCCGAGGACCAGGCTACCCAACTCCCGCTCTACGCACGGCTACCATCAGGCCCCTGCACAGCCCTGTCCGCCCTGTACAAGCACCCCGCTCGTACAGGGCTACTAGTTCCATCCAGCCAGGACGGGTTGTGCAGGAGGTAAGATCAAGACCGCCTGTGCGCCTCCATAGCCCGGTGTTTCCAGTTCCTGTCTCTCGTTGCGGACCCGGAAGTGCGTCAGCCCAGTCTGACTCGTCCTGTTCCCGCTCCCCGCACTAGCCTGGAGGTACGTGTTCCCAGTCTGGTACGTCCAGTACCAGCACCACGCACCAGGCTTCAAGTGCGTCATCCCAGTCCGACGTCGCCAGGGCTGCCCGTCAGTCAAGAGTCGCCAGAGCTGCCCGTCAGTCAAGAGTCGCCAGAGCTGCCCGTCAGTCAAGAGTCGCCAGAGCTGCCCGTCAGTCAAGAGTCGCCAGAGCCGCCCGTCAGTCAAGAGTCGCCAGTGCCGCCCGTCAGTCAAGAGTTGCCAGAGCCGCCCGTCAGTCAAGAGTCGCCAGAGCCGCCCGTCAGTCAGGAGTCGCCAGAGCCGCCCGTCAGTCAGGAGTCGCCAGAGCCGCCCGTCAGTCAGGAGTCGCCAGAGCCGCCCGTCAGTCAGGAATCACCAGAGGCGGCTCCGTCAGTCAGGAGTCGCCAGAGCCGCCCGTCAGTCAGGAGTCGCCAGAGCCACCCACTAGTCAGGAGCTGCCAGAGTGGCCAGACTGCCCGGAGATGCCAGAGTGGCCAGACTGCCCAGAGATGCCAGAGTGGCCAGACTGCCCGGAGCTGCCAGAGTGGCCAGACTGCCCGGAGCTGCCAGAGTGGCCAGACTGCCCGGAGCTGCCAGAGTGGCCAGACTGCCCGGAGCTGCCAGAGTGGCCAGACTGCCCCATCGGCCAGGATCAGCCAGAGTGGCCCATCGGCCCAGAGTCTGCCGATTACGAAGAACCAAGGGAGTCGAGCAGCAACCCTGAACTGAGTAAGCCTGACAATCCAGAACTTAAAATGATTAACTGTGCAATTAATGAGTCTGTATACAGGGTGGAGAGGAGGAGGTCTGCCCAGGATCCAGAGCAAGGGAAGTCTGCCTACAGTCCGAGGCTGATCGGGGTCGGCACTCTGGAGGACAATAGGCCGGAGCCTGAACCACCACCTGCATAGGTGGGTTGGGGAGGGGGGGTGTAGCACAAGTGCCGTCGGTGACGGCAGCCACCCTCCCTTCCCTCCCTTTACTTTAGGGGGATTTTTGTTGTTGTTTGGGGTTTTTGTTTTTCTTGAGGTACTTCCGGGGTTAGCACCTTTGGGGGGGGGGGGGTACTGTCACGTCCTGGCCAGTATAAGGGTTACTTGTCATTGTAGTTTGGTCAGGACGTGGCAGAGGGTATTTGTTTTATGTGGTTCGGGGTGGTGTTTTTCTAGAAGGGCATTTGATTTAAGTATTCCGGGGTTTTTGGGCACTGTTTGATTTTCATGTATTCTATGTTTAGTCTAGTGTGTCTGTTTCTATGTTTGGTTAATTGGGGTTGGGACTCTCAGTTGAAGGCAGGTGTTGTCTATTTGCCTTTGATTGAGAGTCCCATATATTAGGGCGTGTTTGTTTGTCATTTGTGGGAGATTGTTCTGTGTTTAGCCTTGTGCCTTGCCAGACTGTTTTGTTGATCGTTCGTTCTTTTGTTATTTTGGTGTTAATTTTGAATTTATTAAACCTCAAGATGAGCATAAACATACCTGCTGCATTTTGGTCTCATCACTACAACAACTGTGACACTTGCTTAACAAGTCACATAATGATTAGTTGCATGGACTCAATTGGTGTGCAATAATAGTGTTTAACATGATTTTTTTTAATGACTACCTCATCTCTGTATTCCACACACCTTATGGAACAGCGGGGACTGTGAAGAGACACACACACAGGCATAGACACACACACACATGATAAGACACACACTCTACACACACATACACATGGATTTTGTATTGTAGATAAGTGATGATAGAGTAGTGGTCAGAGGGCACACACTTAATGTGTTGTGAAAAGTGTTATGAAATGTAATATTTAAAATTGTATATAATTGCCTTAATGTTGCTGGACCTCAAGAAGAGTAGCAGTTGCTAAGGCAGCAGCGAATGGGGATCCTTAATAAATACAAATACACATACAATTATCTCATTCGAGCAGTGAATTTCAAACACAGATTCAACCACAAAGACCAGGGAGCTTTTCCAATGCCTTGCAAAGAAGAGCACATATTGGTAGATAGGTAAAAAAAATTTAAGCAGACACTGAATATCCCTTTGAGCATGGTGAAGTTATTAATTCCACTTTTGGATGGGATTTCACCATGAGGCCAATGGTGACTTTAAAACAGTTACGGAGTTTAATGGCTGTGATAGATGAAAACTTAGGATGGATTAAAACATTTGCTTTTGGAACATTATCTGCTTTTGAAAGGTTGGGAGATGATAGATACATCTCTGTTTGCCTCCTCCACTTTCTCTCGCTCTCTCAGTCAACACATTTGGAGGACATTATTATACCACATTGTGGTTTCTCCACAATTCTAACCTAATTGACAGAGTGAAAAGATAAGCATTTAATTGTTGGCGCAAGACAATCTGAAAACTAACCCTCTGTGGAGAAATTGTTAAATTAAAGGGACCAACTACAAATGCTGTTTATTTTTCACTTTCCATATGTGATATATTCTTTGTTGTATAGTCAAAGTTGTATAGTCAAAGTACCTTTGAAAGGAAAGGAACTTTGACTATACAACAAAGAATATATCACATATGGAAAGTGAAAAATAAACAGAATACAAATATTCCAAAACATGCATCATGTTATGGGTATGCTTGTAATCGTGAAGGACTGGGGAGTTTTTCAGGATAAAAAAAGAAAAAAACGGAATGGACTAAAGCACAGGCAAAATCTTACAGCAAAACCTGGTTCAGTCTGCTTTCCAACAGACACTGGGTGATTAATTCACCTTTCAGCAGGACATTAACCTAAGGCCACATCTACATTGGAGTTTCTTACCAAGGAGACAGTGAATGTTCCTGAGTTACAGTTTGGACTTAAATCTGCTTGAATATCTATGGCAAGACCTGAAAATGGTTGTCTAGCAATGATCAACAGAGCTTGAAGAATTTTGAAAAGAATAATGGGCAAACGTTGCACAATCCAGGCGTGGAAAGCCCTTAGAGACGTGCCCAGAAAAGCTCAAAGCTGTAATCGCTACTAAAGGTGATTCTAACATGTATTGACTCAGGGGGTTGACTACTTATTTAATCAAGATATATTTTACTTTAAAAAAAACAAATGTTCAAATTTTTCTTCCATTTTGACATTACAGAGTATTTGGTGTGATTGCTGACAAACAATGACAATTAAATCCATTTCGAATTCCACTTTGTAACAACAAAATGTGGAAAAAGTCAAAGGGTGTGAATACTTTCTGAAGGCACTATAGCTGGGACTGAGATCACAACAAAAGGGATTAAAATGTCAGCAAAAGACAGAGAGGCAGAGACAGAGAGAGAGTAACTGGGCAAGCTCTGATAGTGGGCACACACAGGACATTCAACATCGAGAGACTGTGTTTTCAGAAGATGTCAGGGCTACAGGCTGGTGTTACAGAGATTGTAGAGCAGCCCACATCTGATTTGTTCCTCAGGGATTTGGTGGAGATAGATAGAGGCTGGGTAATTTTTGGTGGAAGAACTAACGCTAGCTTTAAGGAAAGTGAGAAAACGGAGGATGTGTAGGACTGTTTGCAACCACTGACTGGACCATCTCTGTTGAGTTGTTATGAGCCTAAGGGGCGAAGAGAAAAATCTTACTTAAAACGGTCCTTCAAAAGTTGGACCTCCTTGCCACAACCATCCCCAACCTGAGAGTGGGTCATAGGTGACATGACATCTGGAAGTTAAGGTCACGTAGACAGGAAGTTAAGTTCACATACACAGGAAGCAGTTAAAAGTACATCCAGGAGGGAGACACCACCAAGGAAATACCTTCAGGACAGTGGAAAGAAAATCCTGGAAAGAACTTGACTGTTGTTTGAGAGTCAGACATATCTGACACACGTGTTGGCAGACGTTATATGTCTCTCTCTCAGGTGTCAGCCACTGCATTGAAGTATTTTATCCTGGGTGACGCTAAGGCGCATTATCATTATCATCAGAAGATAGGGAGCAGTAGGTGAAAGTTTCCGAGTGGCAGTGTGTCTCGTACGGGACGGGATCCAATATGGCTGCTGAGGTGAAGTTTGATGGTGTTAAAGCAGGGGTCTTCAACCTTTTCTTGCCCAGAGACGCCCACCTTGGCAAACCGGCAACCCAGAGACCCCCATCATATGCTCGCAAAAATGTTCCAGTTGTCTTGTCTTATCATCGGCTGAATGACAATGGCAAGGAGAAGTAATTAACATTATAAAATAAATAGATTTGTTAGATTATTTGGCCATTATTTTCAGCCCCCGCCAACAGTTATAGTTGTAACTGGATGAGGGAGCGTAAACTCTAACATAGCCTTTATTCCAAACACATTTTTACCAGTAACAGCTGTTTAGCTGGTTAAACCAAGATTAACCATGTGTTAGCAAAAATGTATGTCAAGAAAGCTTACCAGCAACCAGCAGCACTTGGAGCGACTGATACTTGCAGCAGTCCAATGGACGAATCTGGGTTTGGCGGATGCCAGGAGAACCCTACCTGCCCCAATGCATAGTACCAACTGTAAAGTTTGGTGGAGGAGGAATAATGGTATGGGGCTGTTTTTCATGGTTTGGGCTCGGCCCCTTAGTTCCAGTGAAGGGAAATCTTAACGCTCCAGCATACAATGACATTCTAGACAATTCTGTGCTTCCAACTTTTTTGCCAACAGTTTGGGGACAGTTCCTGTTTCAGCATGAGAATGGACCCGAGCACAAAGCAAGGTCCATACAGAAATGGTTTGTTGTGATCGGTGTGGAAGAACTTGACTGGCCTGCACGGAGCCCTGACCTCAACCCCATCGACACTTTTGGGATGAATTGGAACCCCAACTGTGAGCCAGGCCTAATCACCCACCATCAATGCCTGACCTCACTAAAGCTCTTATGGCTGAATGGAAGCAGGTCCCCGCAGCAATGTTCCAACATCTAGTGGAAAGCCTTCCCTGAAGAGTGGAGGCTGTTATAGCAGCATACTGGGGGCAACTCCATATTAATGCCCATGATTTTGGAATGAGATGTTCGACGAGCAGGTGTCCACATAGTTTTGGTCATGTAGTGTAGAACTACATCTCAAGATTTACGGCCATTGGTTGACAGAGAGGAAGGTGATAATTGCAAGATTAAGTTAAACAGAAAGCGTGAAGAATGTGCATTATTGTGTCGTGCTAGGCTATAAAGTAAATAGGTAAATTACATTTCCGCACATGGCTAATACGAAAGCCATTCTCACTATGCCAGTAGAATGGGAAATGAAGTGAATTATGTTATGCTTACTGGAAGAAGTTAAACAAGCATTCAGACCAGCCTTCCTGATTGAACTACATAAGTTGTGAAATAAGGTTGACATCATTATAAAGAACATTTGTTAGTATTTTCAACTGTAGGTATGTGATTCAAAATGTGTTTATTCTGTTATTACTCACAATATTCATAAAAACATATCATTTTTTGGGTTGTTTTACTTCTCTATTCTTGTATCAATCAGATCCCCTGTAGTACCCCAGTTTGAATATCCCTGGTTAAAGTACCAAATTAGGCATAAGGTTTATATCAATCTTTTCACAGACCCCCTGAAGTACACCGGTTTGAATATCCCCTGCAGTACCTCAGTTTGAATATCCCCTGCAGTACCCCAGTTTGAATATCCCCTGCAGTACCCCAGTTTGAATATCCCCTGCAGTACCTCAGTTTGAATATCCCCTGCAGTACCTCAGTTTGAATATCCCCTGCAGTACCCCAGTTTGAATATCCCCTGCAGTACCCCAGTTTGAATATCCCCTGCAGTACCCCAGTTTGAATATCCCCTGCAGTACCTCAGTTTGAATATCCCCTGCAGTACCTCAGTTTGAATATCCCCTGCAGTACCTCAGTTTGAATATCCCCTGCAGTACCTCAGTTTGAATATCCCCTGAAGTACCTCAGTTTGAATATCCCCTGAAGTACCTCAGTTTGAATATCCCCTGAAGTACCTCAGTTTGAATATCCCCTGAAGTACCTCAGTTTGAATATCCCTGGTTAAAGTACCCAATTAGGCATAAGGTTTGAGGTTCAAGATTGGAGGGGGTGTATTCATGAGGAACCAGACAGAACTAAACGGACAGAGAACTACCTTGAATTTGTCCAATAGAAACTCTCCTAGCAATGGAAACCATTTTTCTAGTGTGGACTAATGAATACACCCCAGGTGTTTGTGAAATGCTAAATGCAGAGGGGTCACCCCCTCCATCCCATCGGCACCTCAGGTCGTCGGTGCCCCCTTGAAAATATTTGGTAAATTATGCCCCTTACTAGAGGTGTATTCATTATCTGTGTAAACCATGAGGTAACATGGTAATTAAATAATTAATATAACATTATTCATGATGGTAGCTAACATACTGTACCTACCATTACTACGCTCAACAACTTTCTTTTAGTATTTTGTCCATTAGTCAGCAGTATTGGAGGTAATGTGTTACAAAAGTAACGCTTTACTTAATCAGATTACTTTTATGGATAACGGAGTAAAGTAACAAGTTCATTTTTTAGTGAATTTCAGAAAAATGTAAATAGTGAAACATTAAAAAAGTTATCCTTTTTAGAAAAAAACTATATCTAAATATATTAACGTCACCAAATAATCGATTAAAGCAAACTGTTTTGCAATGAAGGACTACAGTAGCTTCAACAGCACTCTGTGGGGTAGCACCATGGTGTAGCTGGAGGACGGCTTGCGTCCATTCTCCTCTGGGTACATTGACTTCAATACAAAACCTAGGAGGCTTGTGGTCCTCACCCCCTTCCATAGACTTGCACAGTAATTATGACAACTTCCAGAGGACGTCATCCAACCTATCAGAGCTCTTGCAGCATGAATTGACATGTTGTCCACCCAATCAAAGGATCAGAGAATTAATCTAGTTGACTCAAAGAGAGAGATTTTAAAAAAATGAAGGAGAAGCAAGAGAGTGAGAGAGATTGTAGCATTTTTTTAAACTTTCAATTACTTAGCTAGTGAATGCAGCTAGCTAGTTTAGCATACTCAAACACTTGAGTGTTTTTGATTTGGTGACCCCCCCCCCCCCAAAAAAAAAAACATGTAAGATATTTCCTAAGAACAAACCATGGGTGATCAAAGAATTGAAAGTGGTGCTTAACAAGAAGCAACAAGTCTTTGCCTTCGGGAATCCACTCGAAAGAAAAGAGATACAGAGAGAGGTGAACAAAGAGATGAAAAAGGCGAGATGCCAGTACAAGGATAAGGTGCAACAGATAATGTCACAGGGAGACTCTCGGTCTGCCTGATTGGGCATTAAGAATATGGCAAATGCCCTCTTGAAAGGGAGGCAACGTATTGATCCCTGCCTGGACAAGAGGGTGTGCCTCTCTACAGCCAATGAACTAAACAAGTTCTTCACCTGCTTTGAAACAGGGGGCGGCCCAACTCCCCTTGCCTGTCTGGAGGAGGAAGTCATAGCAACCGAGAGTGTGCTTGTCATCAATGAGGAAGTCGTACAACGAGTGTTCAAAAGCACTGGAGTACGAAAGAGCCCGGGGCCTGATAACATAAGTGGTCATGTCTTGAAACACTGTTCCACTCAGCTGAGGTTTTTTTTTCTGCTCTGTCTTTCAGCGGTCCCTGGATATGTTGGAAATTTCATCTCTACAGTGGGGGAAAAAAGTTTTTGATCCCCTGCTGATTTTGTACATTTGCCCACTGACAAAGAAAGGATCAGTCTATAATTTTAATGGTAGGTTTATTTGAACAGTGAGAGACAGAATAACAACAAAAATATCCAGAACAACGCATGTCAGAAATGTTATAAATTGATTTGCATTTTAATGAGGGAAATAAGTATTTGACCCCCTCTCAATCAGAAAGATTTCTGGCTCCCAGGTGTCTTTTATACAGGTAACGAGCTGAGATTAGGAGCACACTCTTAAAGGGAGTGCTCCTAACCGCAGCTTGTTACCTGTAAAAAAGACACCTGTCCACAGAAGCAATCAATCAATCAGATTCCAAACTCTCCACCATGGCCAAGACCAAACAGCTCTCCAAGGATGTCAGGGACAAGATTCTAGACCTACACAAGGCTGGAATGGGCTACAAGACCATCGCCAAGCAGCTTGGTGAGAAGGTGACAACATTTGGTGCGATTATTCGCAAATGGTAGAAACACAAAAGAACTGTCAATATCCCTCGGCCTGGGGCTCCATGCAAGATCTCACCTCGTGGAGTTGCAATGATCATGAGAACGGTGAGGAATCAGCCCAGAACTACATGGGAGGATCTTGTCAATGATCACAAGGCAGCTGGGACCAAAGTCACCAAGAAAACAATTGGTAACACACTACGCCATGAAGGACTGAAATCCCGCAGCGCCCGCAAGGTCCCCCTGCTCAAGAATACATATACATGCCCGTCTGAAGTTTGCCAATGAACATCTGAATGACTCAGAGGACAACTGGTGAAAGTGTTGTGGTCAGATGAGACCAAAATGGAGCTCTTTGACATTAACTCAACTCACCGTGTTTGGAGGAGGAGGAATGCTGCCTATGACCCCAAGAACACCATCTCCACCGTCAAACATGGAGGTGGAAACATTATGCTTTGGGGGTGTTTTTCTGCTAAGGGGACAGGACAACTTCACTGCATCATTTGACGGGGCCATGTACTGTCAAATCTTGGGTGAGAACCTCCTTCCCTCAGCCAGGGCATTGAAAATGGGTCGTGGATGGGTATTCCAGCATGACAATGACCCAAAACACACGGCCAAGGCAACAAAGGAGTGGCTCAAGAAGAAGCACATTAAGGTCCTGGAGTGGCCTAGCCAGTCTCCAGACCTTAATCCCATAGAAAATCTGTGGAGGGATCTGAAGGTTCGAGTTGCCAAATGTCAGCCTCGAAACCTTAATGACTCGGAGAAGATCTGCAAAGAGGAGTGGGACAAAATCCCTCCTGAGATGTGTGCAAACCTGGTGGCCAACTACAAGAAACGTCTGACCTCTGTGATTGCCAACAAGGGTTTTGCCACCAAGTACTAAGTCATGTTTTGCAGAGGGGTCAAATACTTATTTCCCTCATTAAAATGCAAATCCTTTTATAACATTTTTGACATGCGTTTTTCTGGATTTTTTTGTTGTTATTCTGTCTCTCACTGTTCAAATAAACCTACCATTAAAATTATAGACTGATCATTTCTTTGTAAGTGGGCAAACGTACAAAATCAGCAGGGGATCAAATACTTTTTTCCCCCACTGTATGGAAAAAATCTATTGCTGTACCTGTCCTAAAAACCTCTCATCCATCTTGATCAAATGATTACAGACCTGTCGCTCTTACCTCTCTCTTGATTAAATCTCTTGAAAAGATCATCAAGGCATACATCAAGTACATGTACACCACCAGAAACCTTCTTTACCCCCTCCATACCAGTCAGAGAGAGGGACAGATGATGCCATTCTCTCGCTCTTACATCTGGTGTACATGCATTTGGAGGGCAGTAAAACCCATATGTGTATCATGTTCACAGATCTGTCCTTGGTATTTAACACAATCAATCCATTGGTCCTCGTGGACAGACTGTGAGGAAACTTTGGACTTAATGCTATGCTTATTCATCTTCTGCACATCTATCACTCCATTGTTTAATTTCTATACTGTAATTCTTTTGCCACTATGGCCTATTTATTGCCTTACCACCTGTAATGGTTTTCTTAGAGAAGTGGAGGAGTCAGGCGCAGGACACAGGGATAAAGGTAAACAAACATGTTTACTAAAAATATCAATAAATCTTCTCATAGAAAAATACATTGTTTGGAGAAACACCTCCAACTACACAAAACAGACAAACAATCACCGACAAGACAAACAGGAAATGCAGAGGTTAAATAATAAACATGATTAGCGAAATGAAAAACAGGTGTACACAATAAAGACAAAACCAAACGAACAGTGAAACATCGATCGGTGGCAATTAGTAAGCCGGTGACGTCGACCGCCGAACGCCGCCCGAACAAGGAGAGGGGCCGACTTCGGCGGGAGTCGTGACACCACCCTTATCCTACCTCATTTGCACACACTGTATATAGACTTTTTCTATTGTATTATTGACTGTATGTTTGTTTATTCCATGTGTAACTCTGTGTTGTTGTTTGTGTCGCACTGCTTTGCTTTATCTTGGCCAGGTCGCAGTTGTAATTGAGAACTTGTTCTCAACTAGCCTACCTGGTTAAATAAATGTGAAATAAAAAAAATAAATAACATGGATCACCAACTTCCTAACTGATAGGTCTCAGCAGGTACGAGTTGGCAACACACTACTTCAGTTGGAACCCAGTGTTCTTTCACCAGTACTATACATACTGTATACAGACAGATGCTGGAGCCGGTTCCCATGACGCCACCTGATCAAATATTCTGACGTTGCTGCTTTGGTCGGTTTTCTTGAAGGGGATGAGATGGAGCACAGACCAGCTCTGAATGATTTTACTGTCTGGTGTGAGTCATCCCATCTAAAATGAAAAACATAAAAAACAAAGGACATGGTGATTGACTTTCGAAGGAACCCTTCCATTCACACACCATCACTGATAAAAGGTGAGCCCATTGAAATAGTGGAGGAGTACAAATACCTTGGACTAGTCATTAACAACAAGCTGTCCTGGGATCAGTGTACAGATGCTATTTTTAAGAAAGGCCAACAAAGACTGTATTTCACACGGAAACTGCACTTTTTTTATGTTGATCTAACCATCATGGTTCTCTTTTATAAATCATTAATTGAGAGCATTCTGTCCTACTGCTTGACCTGCTGGTTTGGGAATATCAAGGTTGCACAGTAAACTAGGTTGGGAAAGATAGTCAGGACTTGCGGGAAAATCATGGGGCAGCAACAGCAAGATCTGTCATCTCTCTACCTGGGCAGAGCCCTCCATAAGGAGAATAAAATAGCGGTTGACTCTTCCCATCTACTCCACCCTGAATTCCAGCTCCTTCCTCTGGCTGCAGGTACAGATTAAGGTAAAAAAAAAATAGGGCCAAGTACCCTCTTATTCCGAATGCAATTCTGCAACTTATTGCACTTAATACTTACGCTATGATACTGAACCTATCCTGCCTATTTGCATGTAAATATCCTTTGATATTTATTTTACATTTTTAGATGTGATATGTTTTATGACTGCAGCAAGATGAATTGCCTCTCTGAGGACATGAATGTTTTCTCAATTTGAATCTGCATGATTGTAGTGGGTTTACTAACGGGTTAGTTTAGTAGCTATGTTGACTATGACGCTAATATGGTTACAACGATGTAGGCCGTGTGTAGTGGTTAACGGTGATGATATGAAGGTTTGTCTTGAAAAGGTTATATCACCTGGCCACAGAAAGCTGATGTGTTGTGCATTGAAGTCCACAAGCGATTTCCACAAAAGGTAAGAGGAGGAGAGAGCCTAGATACGAGAAGGAATATAATGATCAAAGGTATCATGCTGTTATGTGGCTGCAATGAAAGTGAACTGTGTTTCCGTGTGATCAGGGGTGTATTCATTCCACCCATTCTGTTGAAAACAAATTCTCGAACGGAAGCAAACGGATTGAAACAGGGATAAACATACGTGAATTTTTCCAAGAGAAACTCTTGTTTGCAAATGATGGACGAATGATTACACCCTAGATCAATAGATGCAGGCAAGAGTGTGCAAGGTGGTATTGTCACGCCCTGATCTGTTTCACCTGTCTTTGTGATTGTCTCCACCCACCTCCAGGTGTCACCCATCTTATTCCTGTGTTCTCTGTTTGTCTGTTGCCATTTCGTCTTGTCTTGTCAAGTCAACCAGCGTGTTTTTCCGTGCTCCTGATTTTCCTTGTCTCTGTTTTTCTAGTCCTCCTTGTTTTGACCTTTTGCCTGCCCTGACACTGAGCCCGCCTGCCTGACCATTCAGCCTGCCCTGACCTTGAGCCTGCCTGCCTCCCTGTAATGAACTTTTGCATGTCCTCGACCTGCCTCCTGCCTGCTGCCCCTTGTTGTTAATTAAATATCAGAGACTCGAACCATCTGCCTCCTGTGTCTGCATCTGGGTCCCGCCCTGTGTCGTTATAGGTATTGAATGTGTCAATGTCTGTCACCTTGATTATTAAAATGATCATCTCGACCTGTGCACATACTGTATGTTGTAAAATGTCATTTATAGGCAAGGTTGTAGCAACCTCATGATGGGTATAGGGAAAATTACAGTATCATGTAGTAGGCTAAAACTATCGATGTGACATTGAGGTGAATGGAATATGAATGACAGTCATCCAATATGCTGTAACTGAAATAAGGCCATGATCATAAAAATAATACGCCTCCTCTCTCATCTTAAACAGCACCGACCGCCACTGCTGTATGTGTGGTCTAAATCAAATCAAATGTTACTTGTCGCATGCACGATTACAACAGGTGTAGACCTGACCATGAAACTCTTACTTACGAGCCAACCAAAAATGCAGTTAAGAAAAATAAGAGTTAAGAAAATATTTACTAAATAAACTAAAGTTAAAAAAAGTAACAATAAAATAACAATAATGAGGCTATATACAGAGGGTACCGGTACAGAGTCAATGTGCGGGGGTACAGGTTAGTCGGGGTAATTGAGGTAATATATACATTTAGGTAAGGGTAAAGTAATTATGCATAGATAAGAAACAGTGAGTAGCAGCAGCATAAAAAAAGGGGAGGGGAAGGTCAATGCAAATTGTCCGGGTAGCCATTTGATTAACTGTTCAGCAATCTTATGGCTTGGGGGTAGAAGCTGTTAAGGAGCCTTTTGGACCTAGACTTGGTGCTCCGGTACCATTTGCCGTGCGGTAGCAGAGAGAATAGTCAATGACTAGGGTGGCTGGAGTCTTTGACAATTTTTAGGGCCTTCCTGACACCGCCTGGAATAGAGGTCCTGGATGGCATGAAGCTTGGCCCCAGTGAGGTACTGGGCCATACGCACTACTCTCTGTAACGCCTTGCGGTCGGATGCTGAGCAGTTGCCATAACAGGAGGTGATGTAACCAATCAGGATGCTCTCGATGGTGCAGCTGTAGAACTTTTTGAGGATCTGGGGACACATGCCAAATATTTTCAGTCTCCTGAGAGGATAAAGGTGTTGTCGGGCTCTCTTCACAACTGTCTTGGTGTATTTGGACCATGATAGTTTGTTGGTGATGTGGACACCAAGGAACTTGAAGCTCTAGACCTGCTCCACTACAGCTCTATCGATGTGAATGGGGGCATGCCCAGCCCTCCTTTTTCTGTTGTCCACAATCAGCTCTTTTGTCTTGATCATGTTGAGGGAGAGGTTGTCTATTGACCTCTTTCCTGTAGGCTGTCTCATAAACTCAGCAAAAAAAGAAACCTCCCCTTTTCAGGACCTTGTCTTTCAAAGATAATTCGTAAAAATCCAAATGACTTCACAATCTTCAATGTTTAAGGGTTTAAACACTGCTTGTTCAATGAACCATAAACAATTAATGAACATACACCTGTGGATCGGTTGTTAATTAAGACACTAATAGCTAACAGACGGTAAGCAATTAAGGTCAGATTTATGAAAACTTAGGACACTAAAGAGGCCTTTCTACTGACTCAAAAACACCAAAAGAAAGATGCCCAGGGTCCCTGCTCATCAGCATAAATGTGCCTTAGGCATGCTGCAAGGAGGCATGAGGACTGCAGATGTGGCCAGGGCAATAAATTGAATGTTCGTACTGTGAGACGCCTAAGACAGCGCTACAGGGAGACAGGACGGACAGCTGATTGTCCTCGCAGTGGCAGACCACATGTAACAACACCTGCACAGGATCGGTACATCCGAACATCACACCTGAGGGACAGGTACAGGATGGCAACAACAACTGCACGAGTTACACCAGGAACGCACAATCCCTCCATCAGTGCTCAGACTGTCTGCAATAGGCTGAGAGAGGCTGGACTGAGGGCTTGTAGGCCTGTTGTAAGGCAGGTCCTCACCAGACATCACCGGCAACAACGTTGCCTATGGGCACAAACCCACCGTCACTGGACCAGACAGGACTGGCAAAAATTGCGCTTCACTGACGAGCCGTGGTTTTGTCTCACCAGGGGTGATGGTCGGATTCGCGTTTATTGTCAAAGGAATAAGGGTTACACCGAGGCATGTACTCTGGAGCGGGATTGATTTGGAGGTGGAGGGTCCATCGTGGTGTGGGGCGGTGTGTCACAGCATCATCAGACTGAGATTGTTGTCATTGCAGGCAATCTCAATGCTGTGCATTACAGGGAAGTCATCCTCCTCCCTCATGTGGTACCCATCCTGCAGGCTCATCCTGACATGACCCTCTGGCATGACAATGTCTGGGACCTGTTGGATCGGAGGGAGAGAGCTAGGGCCTTTCCCCCGAGAAATGTCCGGGAACTTGCAGGTGCCTTGATGGATGAGTGGGGTAACATCTCACATCAAGAATTGGCATCTCTGGTGCAGTCCATGAGGAGGAGATTCACTGCAGTACGTAATCCACACCAGATACTGACTGTTACTTTTGATTTTCACCCCACTTTGTTCAGGGACACATTATTCAATTTCTGTTAGTCACATGTCTGTGGAACTTGTTCAGTTCATGTCTCAGTTGTTGAAACTTGTTATGTTCATACAAATATTTACACATGTTAAGTTTGCTGAAAATAAATGCATTTGACAGCGAGAGGACGTTTCTTTGTTTTCTGAGTTTAGTTGTCGTTGATCAGGCCTACCACTGTTGTGTCGTCTGCAAACTTAATGATGGTGTTAGAGTTATACTTGGCCCCGCAGTCGTGGGTGAACCGGGAGTACAGAAGTGGACTAAGCATGCACCCCTGAGGGGCCCCCGTGTTGATGATCAGCGTGGCAGATGTGTTGTTGCCAACCCTTACCATCTGGGGGCGACCCGTCAGGATGTCCAGGATCCAGTTGCAGAGGGAGGTGTTTCGTCCCAGGGTCCTAAGCTTAGTGATGAGCTTTGAGGGCACTACGGTGTTGAACGCTGACCTGTAGTCAATGAACAGCATTCTCAATTAGGTGTTCCTTTTGTCCAGGTGGGAAAGGGCAGTGTGTAGTGCAATAGAGATTGCGTCATCTGTTGATCTGTTGGGGTGGTATGCAAATTGCAGTGATTCTAAGGTTTCTGGGATGATGGTGTTGATGTGAGCCATGACCAGCCTTTCAAAGTACTTCATGGCTACAGGCGTGAGTGCTACGGGTCGGTGGTCATTTAGCCAGGTTACATTGGCGTTCTTGGGCACAGGGACAATGGTGGTCTGCTTGAAACATGTAGGTATTACAGACTCGTTAAGGGACAGGTTGAAAATGTCAGTGAAAACACTTGCCAGTTGGTCAGCGCATGCTCACAACACACGTTCTGGTAATCCATCTGTCCTTGCGGCATCTGAATGTTGACCTGTTTATAACCAGAACTGGCGGCTCGAGAGAAAGATTTTGAATGAAAAGATTGGAAATCTGTAGAGATGTTTGGCCAACAGTATGAATGGCTAATTAAGCAGCACATGTAATACTACAAACTTAATACAAACCTAATACAAACCTGAGTTAGTAAGTAGCCTGTCTTTGGTAGAGCCGCGTGGCTTGCCTTGCTCCCTCCGACAGCCAAACAGATGGTGAGATTTAAAAAAATGTTTTTCATTAAGGTAATGCAAAATAATATAACTATGTAATATGACACAATACTTTCCACAAAAAGTAACATGTAACTTTTGTTAAATGTTACATGTTATTAAATGTTACAACTAATCCCAACTCAATTAGTCAGGAGTTACATTTTCAAGATAAAGAACTTTCTGTAGAGCAAACAAGTTGCCTTGATGCATCATTTTTATGTGTTGTAAAATGGTGTTTATATAATTTTTCTAACATGTTTCAATCTCCACTGTTGTATACGGTGGCCACAATCAACCAATCAAGCTTTGAAGAGGGTGACAGTTTTAAATGGGCAGCTGAAAAGGGCCCCAAACGATTGGCAATTGTAAAGCAAAGCAACCATATGGAAAACCACTATTCTCTATACAGAACGTGTATGTGAGTTTCCACTTGCCATTGTAATCCCTGAATATAATTTAAGGCTAAGGTGGATACACAGGTTTGCTGTGAGTGTGTATGGGCCATCACTGTGCTCTATTTTACATATCACTAGCTTTTGATTAACTCATAAACTTACCTCACCAGTCTTCCCCATGCAGTAAACCTGGTATTACCAACCCTCCCCAGTCTTCCCCATGCAGTAAACCTGGTATTACCAACCCTCCCCAGTCTTCCCCATGCAGTAAACCTGGTATTAGCAACCCTCACCAGTCTTCCCCATGCAGTAAACCTGGTATTACCAACCCTCCCCAGTCTTCCCCATGCAGTAAACCTGGTATTACCAACCCTCCCCAGTCTTCCCCATGCAGTAAACCTGGTATTACCAACCCTCACCAGTCTTCCCCATGCAGTAAACCTGGTATTACCAACCCTCACCAGTCTTCCCCATGCAGTAAACCTGGTATTACCAACCCTCCCCAGTCTTCCCCATGCAGTAAACCTGGTATTACCAACCCTCCCCAATCTTCCCCATGCAGTAAACCTGGTATTACCAACCCTCACCAGTCTTCCCCATGCAGTAAACCTGGTATTACCAACCCTCCCCAGTCTACCCCATGCAGTAAACCTGGTATTACCAACCCTCCCCAGTCTTCCCCATGCAGTAAACCTGGTATTACCAACCCTCACCAGTCTTCCCCATGCAGTAAACCGGGTATTACCAACCCTCACCAGTCTTCCCCATGCAGTAAACCTGGTATTACCAACCCTCCCCAGTCTTCCCCATGCAGTAAACCTGGTATTACCAACCCTCACCAGTCTTCCCCATGCAGTAAACCTGGTATTACCAACCCTCACCAGTCTTCCCCATGCAGTAAACCTGGTATTACCAACCCTCCCCAGTCTTCCCCATGCAGTAAACCTGGTATTACCAACCCTCCCCAATCTTCCCCATGCAGTAAACCTGGTATTACCAACCCTCACCAGTCTTCCCCATGCAGTAAACCTGGTATTACCAACCCTCCCCAGTCTTCCCCATGCAGTAAACCTGGTATTACCAACCCTCCCCAGTCTTCCCCATGCAGTAAACCTGGTATTACCAACCCTCACCAGTCTTCCCCATGCAGTAAACCGGGTATTACCAACCCTCACCAGTCTTCCCCATGCAGTAAACCTGGTATTACCAACCCTCCCCAGTCTTCCCCATGCAGTAAACCTGGTATTACCAACCCTCACCAGTCTTCCCCATGCAGTAAACCTGGTATTACCAACCCTCACCAGTCTTCCCCATGCAGTAAACCTGGTATTACCAACCCTCCCCAGTCTTCCCCATGCAGTAAACCTGGTATTACCAACCCTCAACAGTCTTCCCCATACAGTAAACCTGGTATTAGCAACCCTCCCCAGTCTTCCCCATGCAGTAAACCTGGTATTACCAACCCTCAACAGTCTTGCCTTTGAATCTTATATAAATTCCAAACTTTTTTCCCCTCCCGTCTGCATTACTCTCAAAGAAGAAAGGGACCTTGTGTTCTGCTATTCCCCTTACAGTAATTTCCTACCCTGTACACCCACTTCTAGGCTGTTGTATAAAGGTGAAAGACCAGTACATGCTTGGCAGTAAAATGTAAGGCAACACTTAGCGTGGAGGCTGTCGTATTAACAAAAGGCTATCATAAGGATTGACATAACACTTTCCATTACGGATGAAAACAAATACAATCTTTGTAATAATGCGTACAGTGTTGTTAAAATGCTTAGCTAGCTGATTGGAGCAATTTTCACTTTGAGCACCTGCCCCCCAAAAGGGTCTGTGCACTAACCCTGTTCTTAGATGATGAAGATGATACATTTGGATAAGAAATGAACATTTGTTGAGAAAGACGTTGCTGACAATGTCGACGGAGGAAGAAGGATACTCACAGAGAATGGTTAACAACAACAAATGTTCATTTAATGCATAAATGCTAGCTGCTCTATTTCCTTCATCACTTACTCATTGCCTGGAATGTCCTTGGGCGAAGTAAACAAATAACTCACAAGATTTTTTAGAGTGCAACAGGCTTCCAGGTGGATTGCTGAGGTGCGTTTTCATCCTATTTATTACTGTATCTTCAGTATATTATACAGTATATTTTAAGAGTTTCATTCCAATACGCTATATATCCATTTTCAGAAATGTTGTTAAATGTGCTTTTACTGTTTAAAGAAATTATGAAAGAGATTGGTGTGTTTTTTTCACTATCTAATCATGTCATGGGGTTGCTCAATGACAAATGTATTTGTTTAAAATCTACACTGCTCAAAAAATTAAGGGAACACTAAAATAACACATCCTAGATCTGAATGAACGAAATAATCTTATTAAATACTTTTTTGTTTACATAGTTGAATGTGCTGACAACAAAATCACACAAAAATAATCAATGGAAATCCAATTTATCCACCCATGGAGGTCTGGATTTGGAGTCACAGTCAAAATTAAAGTGGAAAACCACACTACAGGCTGATACAACTTTGATGTAATGTCCTTAAAACAAGTCAAAATGAGGCTCAGTAGTGTGTGTGGCCTCCACGTGCCTGTATGACCTCCCTACAATGCCTGGGCATGCTCCTGATGAGGTGGCGGATGGTCTCCAGAGGGATCTCCTCCCAGACCTGGACTAAAGCATCCGCCAACTCCTGGACAGTCTGTGGTGCAACGTGGCATTGGTGGATGGAGCGAGACATGATATCCCAGATGTGCTCAATTGGATTCAGGTCTGGGGAACGGGCGGGCCAGTCCATAGCATCAATGTCTTCCTCTTGCAGGAACTGCTGACACACTCCAGCCACATGAGGTCTAGCATTGTCTTGCATTAGGAGGAACCCAGGGCCAATCGCACCAGCATATGGTCTCACAAGGGGTCTGAGGATCTCATCTCGGTACCTAATGGCAGTCAGGCTACCTCTGGCGAGCACATGGAGGGCTGTGCGGCCCCCCAAAGAAATGCCACCCCACACCATGACTGACCCACCGCCAAACCGGTCATGCTGGAGGATGTTGCAGGCAGCAGAACGTTCTCCACAGCGTCTCCAGACTCTGTCACGTCTGTCACATGTGCTCAGTGTGAACCTGCTTTCATCTGTGAAGAGCACAGGGCGCCAGTGTTGAATTTGCCAATCTTGGTGTTCTCTGGCAAATGCCAAACGTCCTGCACGGTGTTGGGCTGTAAGCACAACCCCCACATGTGGACGTCGGGCCCTCATACCACCCTCATGGAGTCTGTTTCTGACCGTTTAAGCAGACACATGCACATTTGTGGCCTGCTGGAGGTCATTTTGCAGGGCTCTGGCAGTGCTCCTCCTTGCACAAAAGCGGAGGTAGCGGTCCTGCTGCTGGGTTGTTGCCCTCCTACGGCCTCCTCCACGTCTCCTGATGTACTGGCCTGTCTCCTGGTAGCGCCTCCATGCTCTGGACACTACGCTGACAGACACAGCAAACCTTCTTGCCACAGCTCGCATTGATGTGCCATCCTGGATGAGCTGCACTACCTGAGCCACTTGTGTGGGTTTTAGACTCCGTCTCATGCTACCACTAGAGTGAAAGCACAGCCAGCATTCAAAAGTGACCAAAACATCAGCCAGGAAGCATAGGAACTGAGAAGTGGTCTATGGTCACCACCTGCAGAACCACTCCTTTATTGGGGGTGTCTTGCTAATTGCCTATAATTTCCACCTGTTGTCTATTCCATTTGCACAACAGCATGTGAAATGTATTGTCAATCAGTGTTGCTTCCTAACTGGACAGTTTGATTTCACAGAAGTGTGATTGACTTGGAGTTACATTGTGTTGTTTAAATGTTCCCTTTATTTTTTTGAGCAGTATATGATGGTTTGATTTCAGAGTGTCAAATAATCCAGTTTTTTTTAAATAAATCCTATGCATCTGCCTCACTCTCAGAGAAATAAGTAGTGTTGCTAGGTTTTACACAGTCAAATGTAATAAATAACAACATTTTTAATAAAGAGCTGTACAAATGATACATTAATATTTAAAAAAGAAATAAATAAATACAAATAATTGAATACAGTAATATGAGATCTGTGTAGAATAGCGGTCCCAGAGTAGCCAAGGGAGGTGATATGTGGGAATGAGGAGCCATACTTTAATTTATTATCAATGCAAGATTTCAGGATACATGGCTTTTCTCGAAAATAATTGTCCATAGCAGCAACATTCTGGATACGAAAACTCACAAAAATTAAGGATGATGGCGAGACTAAAGCTCAGCCCCTCAATAGGGTTCCTACTGCAGCTAAAACTAGGCCTAAATGCTAAACAGCATTACTAGGGATTACCCCTTTTCCAGCTTTAAACAGAGCCTAACTCTCCCCTTACTGGGACTAAAGAGAGTCAACCAAAACAGCCTAAATCAACTGCCTGTACATTCAGGACAGCACACAAACAAACTGCTATAGAGCACATTGTAAAATGGTGCTCAATCCCGAGCTGAGAGAAAAGGACAATGTTTATCCCTTTGCTCCTCAACCCCACCCACACGTATTTAATCATTTACCTTTCATTCTTACATTTTAGTCATTTAGCAGATGCTCTTATCCAGAGCGACTTACAGTAGTGAATGCATACATTTCATTTATTTTTTTTTCTTCCCCCCCTACTGTTCCCCCGTGGGAATCGAACCCACAACACTGGCATTGCAAACACCATGCTCTACCAACTGAGCCACACGGGACCGTGTGTAACCAATGAGACAGCATTTAATTAGAATAACTTTACTAATTAGACCAGATAACACTATGGAAAACATGATTTAAGCTAGTTACATGAAATAGAACATGATTAGAACTACTACTCAGGAAGACTGAAAGCATGGGTGAACTACATGCTAATTTTCTTTTTTCTTTAACGAGTCCGATGAGAAGGATATCCTGCTTTCATTGGAACAGGCTCAGATCCACGTCTTTTGCGTGAAGAAAAGATGCCGAAAAAAGGGCCGCAGATCGGGCATCCTTCTGAGAATCCGGAGGTGAACAAGTAAACTCCCACTGCCTTCCATCCTTCTCGCTAACGTGCAATCATTGGAAAATAAAATTAAGGTAAGAATATCCTACCAACGGGACATTAAAAACTGTAACATCTTATGTTTCACCGAGATGTGGCTGAACAAAGATACGGACAATATAGAGCTAGCGGGATTTTCCATGCACCGGCAGAAAAGAGACGCTACCTCTGCTAAGACGAGGGGTGAGGGTGTGTGTCTTTTTGTCAATAACAGCTGGTGTGCAATGTCTAATATTAAAGAAGTCTCGAGGTATTGCTCGCCTGAGGTAGAGTACCTTATAATAAGCTGAAGACCACACTATCCACCAATATCAGGGATCAAGGTAAGACCCAGATACAGACTGTCAAAGTAACAATGATTATTGTAGCAACAGGGACAGGCAAAGACAGGTCAACGCAGGCAGGGGTCGAAAATCCAGGGTAAGGCAAAGGTACAGGATGGCAGGCGGACTCAGGGTCAGGGACAGGCAGAGTTCAGTAATCCAGAGGTGGAGCAAAGGTACAGGGCGGCAGGCAGGCTCAGGGTCAGGCAGAGAGGTCAGGCGGGTGGGTACAGGGTCAGGACAGGCAAAGGTCAAAAACCAGGAGGACGAGGAAAGAGAGGCTTGGAAACAATAGGAGCTGACAGGAAAACTTCCAGTTAGCTTGAACGAACAAGACGAACTGGCAACAAACAGACAAAGAAGGTACAGGTATAAATACACAGGGGATAATAGGGAAGATGCGCAACACCTGGAGGGGGGTGGAGACAAGCACAAGGACAGGTGAAACAGATCAGGGCATGACAACCAAGAGAGTTCTCATCTGTATTATTTGTAGCCGTCTAGTTACCACCACAAAATGAAGCTGGCATTAAGACCGCTCTCAACCAACTCTATAAGGCCATAAGCAAAGAAGAAAATGCTCACCCAAAAGCGGCGCTCATAGTGGCCGGGGACATTAACGCAGGCAAACTTAAATCAGTTTTCCCACATTTTTACCAGCATGTCACATGTGCAACCAGTGAAAACAAAATCCTAGAACACCTTTACTCCACACACAGAGATGCATACAAAGCTCTCCCCCGCCCTCCATTTGGCAAATCTGACCATAATGCTATCCACCTGATTCCTGTTTACAAGCAAAAATTCAAGCAGGAAGTACCAGTGACTCGCTCAATACGGAAGTGGTCAGATGACGCGGATGCTACACTGTAATACCTAGATGTTTCAAGCAGACCACCATAGTCCCTGTGCCCAAAGAAGCAAAGGTAACCTGCCTAAACGATTACCGCCCCGTGGCAGTCAGGTTGGTAGCCATGAAGTGCTTTGAAAGGCTGGTCATGGCTCACATCAACAGCATCCTCCTGGACACAATAGACCCACTCCAATTTGCATACCGCCCCAACAGATCCACCGATGAAGCAATCTCAATCGCACTCCACACTGCCCTTTCTCAACTGGACAAAAGGAACACCTATGTGAGAATGCTGTTCATTGACTAGAGCTCAGCATTCAACACCATAGTGCCCACGAAGCTCATCACTAAGCTAAGGACTCTGGGACTAAACACCTCCCTCTGCAACTGGATCCTGGACTTCCTGATGGGCCTCCCGCAGGTGGTACGAGTAGGCAACAACACATCTGCCACGCTTATCCTTAACGCTTGGGCCCGTCAGGGGTGTGTACTTAGTCCCCTCCTGTATTCCCTGTTCACCCACGACTGCATGGCCAAACACGACTCCAACACCATCATTAAGTTTGCTGATGACACAACAGTGGTAGGCCTGATCACCGACAACGATGAGATGACCTATAGGGAGGAGGTCAGAGAACTGTCAGTGTGGTGCCAGGAGAACAACCTCTCCCTCAATGTGAGCAAGACAAAGGAGCTGATCGTGGACTACAGGAAAAGGCGGGCCAAACAGGCCCCCATTAACATCGACAGGGCTGTAGTGGAGCAGGTCGAGAGTTTAAAGTTCCTTGGTGTCCACATCACCAACGAACTATTATGGTCCAAACATACCAAGATAGTCATGAAGGCACAACAAACCTTTTCCCCCTCAGGAGACTGAAAAGATTTGGCATGGATCCCCAGATCCTCAAAAGGTTCTACAGCTGCACCATCGAGAGGATCCTGACCGGTTGTATCCAACGCCGGTTGCATCACCGCCTGGTATGGCAACTGCTCGTCATCTGACCGCAAGGCGCTACAGAGGGTAGTGCGAACGGCCCAGTACATCACTGGGGCCAAGCTGTCTGCCATCCAGGACCTATATAATAGGCGGTGTCAGAGGAAAGCTCATAAAATTGTCAGAGACTCCAGTCATCCGAGTTATAGGCTGTTTTCGTTTTCTCTGCTACCGCACCGCAAGTGGTACCGGAGCAAGTTTAGAACCAAAAGGCTCCTCAACAGCTTCTACCCCCAAGCCATCGGACAATATACAATTGACCCCCCCCCCCCCCCCACCTCCCTATTGTACACTGCTGCTACTCGCTGTTTGTTTGTTACCTATGCATTGTCACTTCGCCCCAGCCTACATGTACAGATTACCTCAACCAGCCTGTACCCCCGCATACTGACTCGGTACTGGTGCCCCCTGAATATAGCCTCATTATGTTATTCTTATTGTGTTACTTTTGATTATTACTTTTATTTTAGTCTACTTGGTAAATATTTTCTTTCTCTGGAATTTTCTTCTTCTTGAACTGCACTTTTGGTTAAGGACTTCTAAGTAAGCATTTCACGGTAAAGTCTACACTTTTTTGTATTCACCGCATGTGACAAATAATGTTGGATTTGATTTGATTTTGATTTGATTTGAAAAATATAACTCACCGCACCTGGGTTAAACCTGAGCAACCAACTCGGTAGCAAACAATTAAGGTCAGGAACACAAACTGGTAGATAGCTGTGCATGCAATGGACTAGTGCATTTTATCCAAACCACACATGTATATACATTTAAGCATTTTAGATAATATTTACTTCATGAAATACATTCTAAAGACATTTTAAAGTTATGATGATGCCAGTCTAAGGCTGCCTCAACACAATCTGTAAGTAAAACATAGAGATTTTTTTTTAATCCAGAGCGATTTACTGTAAATTCATTCATCTTAAAATATCTAGGTAAGACAACCATATATCACAGTCAAATATACAGGATATGAACATTTCATTCCAGTTAAACAATGGCAATATAGCGTTTTGCACAAAAAACACAATTTCATATACATCTAAAATCTATTAATAAAAAAATGATCTGAGAACAGTAATATTGTACACACACATGCAGGTACCCAAATGTGAAAAAAATTGTGGCTATAGTGTTTTGGAAATAAGCTTTTCATTTAGTATTAGTATTAATTATGATGTTGCCTGGGGTCCAATATACAGTCTTCAATACGATCACAACAGCCACCAAAAGATCAAGCTATGCAGCACAGGTGTGAGTGGGGCCTTTCGAACCACCATCACAGCGGAACAAATGGTGCATTGTATCGAGACAACGTCTTTGTCAAACTTGTCTATGCCTGGCTTCCCTGTTCTGTTATTTTGCATTGTAATATGTCAAACAGATGTTTCGGGAAGATATACAACCCGGTGCAATGCTCCAGCGACACTCAGAGAATGACAATCTTTGGCTGTTTAGGTGTGCCTGCATGGGAATGTTTAATTAAGGTTGTAACAAATGTCATGTTGCGGAGGATTAGAAATGTTTTTTATTTGGGGGGGGGGGGGGGGGGGGGGAGATGGCCCGAGGGATATCTCTGAGAAGGAAACACTTAGAATAACAATAGCTGTAAGAAAAACTATTTATGTCTCTCTGAGTATCAGTAGCTCTTAATAATCTCTCTTAATTTGATAAATGAAACTGTCTAAAACAGGAAGTAACTGGGATTAATACGCTGACATTGTATTAAGTCGTTTTCTGTCCTTTATTATCTACCATTAATGATTGGCAAAAAGATGTTAATCTGAAACTGAATAAAGTGAGATTTCTGACAGTAAGTGTAAGCCATCAACAAAACCAACCAGCAACCTCACACCGTTTTGATCTTCTCTGACATACATCTAATATGCCTGTCCCCTGACAAGTCAATTAAAATATTGATTCAATCCCACTTCTGGCAGAATTCCCCTGCTGTAGTGGTGACACTAGCTACACAATGATGATTGTTTGTGGTCGTACCTTAACATTCATTGGTTCATAAACACTGTTACGACAATCATCAATCTTTATGGACTTTGACCCCAATAAAGAAACACATACAGTGCCAGTTAAACATAGATTCAACTGAAGGCTGCTAATTCTCTTTCACCGGGACACCAAGACAGCACATGGAGGCAGCCATTTTGCATTTGTTGCAGTGGTGCCTAAGTGAAAAATGTGATTCCAGTCTGCGTGGCTCTGGGTAATTACAGCACCTTTGTTACCCAGCGCCATCCTTTGACAGGGTTCTAATGGATTTCGCACCCACGCTCCGCAAACACCTGTCAGCGCGCTCGCAAGGGGAGTGTGCGTTTCTTTTTACAATTTGGTCATTATTTCATTACTCATGCTGTGCTTTCATTCTGTCTCCTCTCGGCTCATTCTGTCTCCCCTCGGCTCATTCTGTCTCCCCTCGGCTCATTCTGTCTCCCCTCGGCTCATTATGTCTCCCCTCGGCTCATTCTGTCTCCCCTCGGCTCATTCTGTCTCCTCTTTTCCTTTGGCTGAGCAAGGGAATGAGTGAGTGTGACACGAAAAATGAATTGGCTGTTATTAAAACTGAGACAGCGAGTTATGCAGAGAGAGGGAGAGAAGGAAGGAGAGAGAGTGAGTGTGTATGAACGAGAAGGCGTTTTCTACTTCATGTGTGAGTCACAATGAATTGTGTGAGATGAAAGCTCTGAAGCGTTTGCTTTTAGTTAAGTTGGTCTTTCCACAGGTTTTGAAGAACATAGCTACCATCTGAATAGGCTGTCAGTGGAATAAACAAAGCAGAACTAATTGAGAAGAGATACCCTTGACTAAGGCGAGCTATTGAAACAACTTGACCTTTCACAGTCATTATCTGAGTATGAAGGATGATTGATAAGCAAATTGTGCCCCATTCAATAGGGCCGAGCTATTGCTTTTGTAACAGAAACTCTATCAAGTCAATATTCCAGGTGTGACATTATCACAAGGCAAGTTAGATGATAGGTAGCCTATCAGCTGAAATATAACTGAACTGGTAGAACTTAAGATGAAAGATTGTCATTTACTACAACAATCCAGTTGTGGTTGTCTGTTTACCTATGATATGCTACGGTTTTGCACAAAAATCAACAACTTAAGTGAAATGATCAACAACGACAAGAGTGTGTGACGTTTTAAGTTCCTCGGCGTACACATCACGGACAAACTGAAATGGTCCACCCACACAGACAGTTTGGTGAAGAAGGCGCAACAGCGCCTCTTCAACCTCAGGAGGCTGAATACATTTGGCTTGTCACCTAAAACCCTCACAAACTTTTACGGATGCACAATTGAGAGCATCCTGTCGGGCTGTACCACCGCCTGGTTCGGCAACTGTACTGCCCACAAACGCAAATGCTCTCCGGAAGGTGGTGTAGTCTGCACAACGCATCACTGGGGGCAAACTACCTGCCCTCCAGGACACCTACAGCACCCGATGTCACGGGAAGGCCAAAAAGATCATCAAGGGCAACAACCACCCTAGCAACTGCCTGTTCACCCCGCTACCATCCAGAATGCGTGGTCAGTACAGGTGCATCAAAGCTGGGACCGAGAGACTGAAAAACAGCTTCTATCTCAAGCCATCAAACTGTTAAACAGCCATCACTAACACAGAGAGGCTGCTGCCTTCATACAGACTTGAAATCATTGGCCACTTTAATAAATGGATCACTAGCCACTTTAATAATGCCACTTTAATAATGTCTACATATCTTGCATTACTCATCTCATATGTATATACTATATTTTATACCATCTATTGCATCTTGCCTATGCCGCTCTGTCATTGCTCATCCATATATTTATAAATTCTTATTCCATTAATTTACTTAGATTTGTGTGTATTAGGTAGTATTTGTGGAATTCTTAGATCATATGATATTGCTGCACTGTCGGAACTAGAAGCACAAGCATTTCGCTACACTCGCAATAACATCTGCTAACCATGTGTATGTGACCAATAAAATTTGATTTGATTTATAGAATCAGCAATTTTTTGAAAGCCCCAAAGAATTTATAATTGACAATAACTACGCTAGTAGCAAGCAAGCTGCGAATAACCAACCAATGTCAAGCTAAATGATAGGACATTGCTTGTTATGGCAACAACGCAGATTATACTTCCATAAAGAGTTTTGAAATGCTAGGCTGGTCGCTATGGTGATTTCAGTCCAGTTAAGACCTGCTCTTAAGACCCAGCCTCAGATAAGACAAAGCCTCAGATACAACGTCCTCTTCAGCCTCCCTCACTTCCCAGTTCAGGGCTCCACTGGGATAACATTGTCCTCATCACGGCGCTCATAAATCAGTAGTCCTGTGGTTTCCAGATCACCACCGTCATCAATAGTGTCCTCGTTCACCTCATCAGCTGGTTCACGGTCTTCAAGGTTTCCTTCTTCACGTCGGGCACCAGCCGGAGCTCAGCTCCGTGCGGTGTATTTGCTCAGCTGGAGCAATGGAATAAACCACTACGTAGTTCTCTAACCATTGCACCACCCAATAGAGTGTTGTGTTCCAGGCATCCTGGATCTTGTTACACCCTCTGATCTAATGGTTTCTGGTGTACACAAGTTCTCCTTCCCGCAGTGGTGAGTCGGTCACCTGACTGCGATACCTCTGATATCTGAGCTGCCTCCTTGCGGTCAGTCCCTGCTGCACAAGGTCACACCCTTCCCCCAAGGACTCCTGGTGCTCCTGCACCCAATCCTCCACATTGCCCTCTCCAGAACCCTCTGTCCCCACACCTAGAAAAAAGTAAGTTAGGCAAACGGGGCTTCCACCTAAACATCAGAAAGCAGGGAGTCATACCAGTGTATGCATATGTTACCTGATGGAGGTGGCAAGGCGTGGAGGTGGCAAGGCCTCCTCTGGTTAGGGGGCAGTGTGTGCAGCAGGTCATGAAGGGTCCAGTTAAAATCCTAACACCATAGGGCCAGTATGGGGTTGTGCGACTTTTCTCAATCTTGTAGAGCTGGCACAGTTGCTGCATCAAGTTGCTCTCAAAATGTAGTCTTGATGCCCATGATTGTTATGAAGACTGGAAAGGATATTCTGCTGGAGACACTGTGACAGTACGAGCTGATAAGCCTCCTTACCTCTATCAGAGGCATAGATTAGTCGATACAAAACAGACTCCCTCTTCCAGTTGCTCCCACTGACGAACCAGTTCTTTCATACCTCTACTCAATTTCTTTCTCTCCATTGGCCCCGGGGCTTGGGCATCATTTATGTCAGGAACGCTCCAATGGTTGGATCCCGCTTCTGCAAAACAGTTAAGTCTGCCTGCGAACACCGGGAAAAGCAGCAATTTATTATTCAACACTTTCTCAACGGCTCATCTTCGTCTTCTGATTCACCTGTCTTCACATACTGGCGGGACAGGGAATCAGCATTCCCGTTCCTAGATCCAGGGCAATACATAAGAGTGAGGTCATAAGAGGCCAGCTGGAAACCCACCGCTGCTCAATTGTACCTAGTTTTGCCTTGTTCAGATGACCCCACAGGTTATTTTTAGTGAATACTGTACAAGGAGCCCCTAGCAAGTACTCACTGAACTTTTCTGTAATCGGCCACTTAGGGCTAAGGAACTCACGCTTCATGGAGCTGTACTTCTCCATGTTCCGCTCAGTCGGTTTGAGCCCTCTACTAGCAAAGGAAATAGGCCTGAGCCTCCCCCTGCCCTTGAGAGAGAACTGACCCTAATCCCCCCATGGCTAGCATCAATCTCTAAGACAAAATTCTACAGAAAGTCAGCATACTCTAGAATAGGGGCTGAGATCAAAGCTCGTCTGAGCTGGTAGAAACATATCTCGCATTCTGTTGTCGATGTCCCTGCCAGTGGTTTCCTAGGGGTCTGTCCCTCCTTGCCTGGGGTACACTTGATGGAGGGGTGCTGCTATCTTGGCAAAACCTGCTATGGACCTTCGGTAGTAGCTGGCAAACCCCAGAAAGGAGCGGAGATCAGCCAGGTTGGTAGGAACCCACCATTGTCTCAGGGCTGCAACTTTACCCAGATCAGTGGCAACACCTTCCACAGAGACCACGTGACCGAGGTCACCCACTTCTGAAAGAAATTACACTTTGACAGTTTAATCTTCAGCCCTTGCTGCAACCCTTCCCCTCAGCCTCTCCAAGTGTTGCCGCACTGAGGACAAGAACACAATCACATCATCAAGATACAAAAGAACAGATTGAAAGCGACGGTCTCTGAACATGCACTCCATGAGGCGCTGGAATGTACTTGGAGCATTGCATAATCCAAATTCAAATAGGCCAAACGGTGTACAACAGGCAGTCTTGGTCCTTGTCCTATTTTGGCCATCTCTACCAGACTATGTACACTTTCCAAATCAAGAGTTGAGAACCACTCAGTCCCAATGAGAGCTTCCAATGATTCTTCGATTCTTGGCAGGGGAAAAGCATCTTTCCTCGTATTTGAATTCAGTTGTTGATAGTCAACACACATCCTTAGACGTCCATCTTTCTTCAGCACCAGTACGAAAGGAGACGAGTAAGGGCTACAACTCTCCCAGATGATTTGACTCTCCAATAACTGCTCGATGTGGGCCCTAACCAACTCATACTGGAAGGGGTGGATACGGTGGTAGGGCTGCCGTACTGGAGCCTCATCTAGCAGGGTAATCTCATGGTTGATCAAATTACTGCAACCTACATCAGTTTCTGTTAGGCGGAACGGCACAGGGGAACCCAAGAACAGACTCAGACGAGGAAACAGGGATGAATGAACCAAGGTATTTATTGTGACACAGGGAGATATGGAGTGCAGATCCGGGGAAGCTCGGATGATTTGTAAGAAACTAGATGTGGAGGCTGAGGTTGGAACAGGGAAAACATGTCCGGAGGGGAATCCAATGGAGTGGTGAATCCAGAACAGGGTAGCAGGGTGGTGAGATGTGGAACAGGAGACAGGAGCCAAAGTGTCAAAATGAGCAGAGATTATGATCTGTCAGAGTGTAAGTGGCAGGAATGAGTATTTGTAGAGGTCTTGATCACAATCACACACAGAGATGGAGAGAGAGAGAGTGTACTGGGGGAGTGGCTGCAGGTTAAGGAGACACCGGATGAACACAAGAAGGCGTAGCAGGAGCAGATGTGACAGTTTCAAACTTCGAAAACAAGGTGCTGTACTTGTCTAAAACGGCCTTGGCTTGTAGCTGCTCTGCCCTATCCATAGGGAAGTCTAACACCAGCCTTTCACTGGGGCTGGCTAACTGAGAAGAAGCCTGTACACTCATGGGAGGACCCATTTACAAGAAACTCTACTTGGCATCATTCTCAACAACTATTTGAGCTATTTGTACAGTAGCTATAACCCTGCGGGGGGTCAGCCAAACATCAGAGTAACCAACATTGGTGACGGGAACATAAGCTAGTCCTCTCTCCGCTAGCAACAACGCGTTCGGGAGGACACCATCCTCTGGTTTTAGAGGCTCAACTAAAACTCCATCTGTTCCTGCGCAAGAACCTTGGAACATGAAACCGGGAGTCAATGCACCAGCAGCAACACAGAAAGGGGTCTTATCCTGTACCCTGACCTTGTGGGCCTCAGATGAAAAAGCCACTGTCTCTGCCATCTGTCAGTGTCTGAGGGCTCGTCTCCACCTGGGGGCTGCCGATTATGCTGGAAGGGCTTCAATGCTCTTCATGTGCTGGTCAGCAGAGTCTGGAACTACCAGAATACCTCTGCACGGCATGCACTTCCCATAGATGGTGATGCCTAATTCGATGTAACCTAGATATGGGATCTTTAATCCATTAGCTGCCTTAAGACCCAGCCACCCACACTCCTGAAGAGGCCATTTTGACACTTTACCTGAATCGGAGCCCAGTAATCCCCCACCAGTGTGTGGCTCTGCACACTGGGGGGTTCTAGTTTCTGGACGCTCCAACGACAGGGGTCCCGACCAGACCACCTCTTCATTCTTCGCTAGCTGGTCCCTTTTGGGGCGTATTGAAACTGAGCAGTAGCGCGCTGTGTCATACCTGGTCACACGGGAAACATATAGGTTTATCATCTGGACTCCTTTTGAATCTGGTGGATGGCTCACTGTTTGGCACTGCTTTTAAGGACCCCGGGGTCTTCATTACAAGCTCTAGCTGGCTATAATGGGCTTTAATGATGGATTTCAGCTCTGAATATTTTGACTGGTTTGCCCCAGTAGCCTCACAAGAGGCATGAGCCTGTAACCTTACTGGACACGGGAGAGGATTGGTTATACTTGGGTTCAAAAGACTGGCCTACACACTGTGCCAACCACTAGCCAACTTCTTTCCACACGTCACAAATTGTCCATTTGGGGTTTGAGCTCACTTTGTCCCTCAGCATTTCACCTAGGGTCTGGTCACGGATACCATCCCAAAATTGATAATGAAGGTCTTTATAAGACTTAGCACTAGCTTGCCCATCAGTTATTACAATCTGATCCATTATTGTCATCAAGGCATGAGAATAAACCAGGAGGGACTCTCCTTCTCGTTGCTTACGATTAAAAAACTGCATTGAAGAGAAATGTGGGAATCTAAACAACCATACACCTCCCTCAAAACTTTGAACATCCCAGCAACACACTCCCTCTCCCCTAGGGGCAGATATTTGAGCTCAGTAAGGGGAGTCTGCTCTGTCTGTCCAATTTACCTCAGAATGTTGGTACCTTATGATCCTGCTGGATGTACACAGCCTCCTTCCTCACAGTCACAACTGCAGTGGACCTAACACCGCTAGCAGACCCGGATGCATAGGACGCTGTTGTTCTAAGTCCAATATGTGGTCCTCCATTTCCCCTCTGGTAGGCTCCATGGTCCTTCCCTGAAGCGACTTGGGCAGAAGAGAATAGACAAGGCACTGGATCCCCTCAGCTGCGGTCAAGGCCCACTGCTGCTCTACTACCCCTTTCACAATTACTAAATTATAAAAAATGTTAAAAAGTCAACCACTTCCTACTTAATTCACTCTGGCAAATTTTACTCATCCTGCCGACAACACCAAATATGAACTGTACAATGCCACTTTTTTGTTACACGAGGGGAGGCCTCGGGACAAGTTAAACATAGGTCTGTCAAATAACGGATATAAAACAGATTGAACAAAAATGCCAGGGTTTATTACAACAAGAGCAATGAATTACAATCATAAGAGTCACGAGTATCCCCCAATCCACCCACAGCTAGGACTAGGTACATAAGAGTCACCAGTATCCCCCAATCCACCCACAGCTAGGACTAGGTACATAAGAGTCACCAGTATCCCCCAATCCACCCACAGCTAGGACTAGGTACATAAGAGTCACCAGTATCCCCCAATCCACCCACAGCTAGGACTAGGTACATAAGAGTCACCAGTACCCCCCAATCCACCCACAGCTAGGACTAGGTACATAAGAGTCACCAGTACCCCCCCAATCCACCCACAGCTAGGACTAAGTACATAAGAGTCACCAGTATCCCCCAATCCACCCTCACCTAGGACTAGGTACATAAGAGTCACCAGTATCCCCCAATCCACCCACAGCTAGGACTAGGTACATAAGAGTCACCAGTATCCCCCAATCCACCCACAGCTAGGACTAGGTACATAAGAGTCACCAGTACCCCCCCAATCCACTCAGTGGTGAGGACTAGGGCCTAGAAAGCACAAACAATGAATCAGTACCAGGACCACAATATGTATAATAAAACAGGACGTAAGGCTGGCATGTTAAGCACTTTTAGGAGAAAACATGCACATTATAAAGTATATTCACACTCGTTGTAAGATAGCACACTCAATTGTACACTCCTTAGGATAACACACGTGACAAAAACACTCTCTGAAAGATAACATTCGTGGTAATCAGTATGCGAAAGCACACAAGTGAATTCATAAGACTGGCTCCTGCGTTTCATTCAAAATAGCCCTTCCAAACAACAGCCAACGCCTCACAAGTCCTCAACTGGCAGCTTCATTAAATAGTACCCGCAAAACACCAGTCTCAACGTCAACAGTGAAGAGGTGATTCCGGGATGCTGGCCTTCTAGGCAGAGCTGCAAAGAAAATGCCATATCTCAGACTGGCCAATAAAAAGAAAAGATGGGCAAAAGAACACAGACACTGGACAGAGGAACTCTGCCTAGAAGGCCAGCATCCTGGAGTTGCCTCTTCACTGTTGACGTTGACTGGTGTTTTGCTGGTACTATTTAATGAAGCTGCCAGTTGAGGACTTGTGAGGCATCTGTTTCTCAAACTAGACACTCTAATGTACTTGTCCTCTTGCTCCGTTGTGCACCAGGGCCTCCCACTCATCTTTCTATTCTGGTTAGAACCAGTTTGCGCTGTTCTGTGAAGGGAGTAGTACACAGCGTTGTAAGAAATCTTCAGTTTCTTGGCAATTTCTCGCATGGAATAGCCTTTATTTCTCAGAACAAGAATAGACTGACGTGTTTCAGAAGAAAGGTCTTTGATTTTAGCCATTTGTAGCCTTTAATCAAACCCACAAATGCTGATGCTCCAGATACTCAACTAGTCTAAAGAAGGCCAGTTTTATTGCTTCTTTAATCAGACAACAGTTTTCAGCTGTGCTAACATAATTGCAAAAGTGTTTTCTAATGATCAACTAGCCTTTTAAAATGATAAACTTGGATTAGCTAACACAATGCGCCATTGGAACACAGGAGTGATGGATGCTGATAATGGGCCTGTGTACGCCTATGCAGATATTCCATTAAAAAAATAAACCGTTTCCAGCTACAATAGTCATTTACAACATTAACAATGTCTAGACTGTATTTCTGATCAATTTTATGTTATTTTAACTTTTGAATGGTAGTGTATAGTATTGTATTGTCTGATGTTTATTTACCTTTGGAATCTGACTCCATGACAGATCATGTTGTGCTGACTGTTAGCTGTGAATTTCCTGGTGTATAAATTCATGTTTTATATGGCATCACGTGGGAGGCATAGCCACACTGTCAGCTATTAGAAGATGTACACGAATTTAAAAAAATGCCTCGGGGGCACCATTTAGGTATGTCATTGGCAGTCAGATGATGATATGGCGGATTTGCTGGTAATTCATTCTTGGCGAGTATTATTTGGCATGAATGCGGATGACGGATCGCTTTATGGACTTTTCTATACGTCCCCTGTTGGTGCTTGGATCATGTCAAGCCCAGAACAGAGAGCTGCCACAGGGGGTAAAAACAGCAACTGAAAGGGCAGTTATTTAACATTCATATACTGTTCAGTATATTCACCATTGTACAGTACTGTATATCATATGGATTTAGGCAACCTAATCCATGTTTACCTAGATTGATGTATGACAACAGTGACTGCTTAGATGATAATTAGGAGTTTCTAAGCAACTACCTTGAAGCAAGATATAACTAGATGAGCATTTTTATAAAGATGTTTTAACATTTTTACAACATTTTATCTTGTATACGTATTATTAAGCATTGTAAAGTAAAACATGTTAAAATAATGGATTACACTTAAATAAGCCCGATACAGGGGATTTGCTCAGGGCAAAAATCCAATGCCCCATCTTATAGCTGTAACGGAGTAAAAAACGTACCATATCCTTGCTCCACAGCAGTCTTCATTTTCTCAACAGTAACTACAATGACAACTATCAAGTATTCCTGACTATAACTATGACGATAACGAGACGCCCTGGTAAAAAAAAAGATAACTATTACAAATTACTTTTGATTTTATTTGACGAAAATGTGACAAGACGAGAATTCCACGTAAGGCTAATGGACATTTAATTTGACATGAAGCTCCTTTTCATCTGTGTTTTCCAATCCTAAACATGCAATCCTCTCATTGGCAGATTTGACATCTTTCAGTTGCACGGTCTGATTGAGCTGATCTACCTGAGAAGCCAGGACACTTGACTTGTAACTTACCTCAACTAGAAACAATGTTTACTCTCACTTTCATGTAGGCTATTTTTGCTTTGATCACATCAGAAGCTCTATTTTTTCATGTTCGCTGTAATTCATTAATCTGTGTTGTTGCTCTCTCACCGCAGGCAGCAAATGCGAGTTGCGTTTGCTTTTTTTCCCATGGAAAAACAAATGCTATTTATTTACTATTCGGAGTACTGTAATACGTCTGTCATTTTTCAAAATCTCAAATTCTCCCCTTTTCAAAGAAACCACTGTTATTTACTCCCAATGACAGTTATGATGGAGAGAAAATCAGAGCTGTAAATTGTTTAACCTGTAGCCAAGGCTTTATACGCTATATGGTTAGTTAATGCTGTCATTGGCTACAATCTTCCATAATATCAATGTTGCCAGCTAAGGTATTCTAGGGGATAGTAAGCCTAGTTGGGTAAGGCTATCTGAATGTAAACGATGGAAGCTAGTGGTAGCCGAAATATTCATTATTTAATAGAAAAAAATACACTGACTATTATGTGACTAAAATGGCTGTGACCAAACATAACATATACTAAATGGAGTGTATTGGTTTTACATACAGAATAATACAAAATGCTTTGAGACCAGGTTTGTCACACAGAGGAGATGTGAGAATGATCCCTGGCTCTTCTTCCAAACATGCTCATTTGGTATCCTACTTAAAATAGACGGAGTGTTTTTGTTTTCTACATGTATGTCACCATACACATTACGGAAGTAATCCCCCATCCTCGGAGATAAGCTATTTCTAGTCGCTAATCTGATGGAAAAACATTGTCTGGGTTCTACTGTATCTTTCTCGTTCCTTACACAACTGGTTAAATAACCAAAGAAAGGAGGCAGAATTTGAATTATTTATAATAGCTACAGTTATTATTATTTTTCTTAAGTACAGTGGGTGGAAGTGTTTGCACACACAGATACATTATAGGAATATGAACAATGAAGGCAATTACAAAGCCAAGAAAACATCCTACATTCCACATAATGGCGTTTTTGTTAAGCTAACACAGAAACCGTTTTTTTGTAGCCTGTTGTTGTGGAGTCAAAATGACCATGTTCTTAAAAACTGTGCAGACCAAACAGTGAAAATCCCCATTTTGAACATCATCAATAAATCATATTGCATCGTGACCGATTCAGTTAGATCAAAACATGTGGGGATGGTGCATTCTGCACCTCATCTCTCACAGGTGCTTCATCCATTAGGGCTCCTCTGGGAGGTGAATCATCCATTAAGGCTCCTCTGGGAGGTGAATCATCCATTAAGGCTCCTCTGGGAGGTGAATCATCCATTAAGGCTCCTCTGGGAGAACACCCATCCATTAAGGCTCCTCTGGGAGAACACCCATCCATTAAGGCTCCTCTGGGAGAACACCCATCCATTAAGGCTCCACTGGGAGAACACCCATCCATTAAGGCTCCTCTGGGAGAACACCCATCCATTAAGGCTCCACTGGGAGAACACCCATCCATTAAGGCTCCTCTGGGAGAACACCCATCCATTAAGGCTCCTCTGGGAGGTGAATCATCCATTAAGGCTCCTCTGGGAGGTGACCCATCCATTAAGGCTCCTCTGGGAGGTGAATCATCCATTAAGGCTCCTCTGGGAGGTGAATCATCCATTAAGGCTCCTCTGGGAGAACACCCATCCATTAAGGCTCCTCTGGGAGAACACCCATCCATTAAGGCTCCTCTGGGAGAACACCCATCCATTAAGGCTCCACTGGGAGAACACCCATCCATTAAGGCTCCACTGGGAGAACACCCATCCATTAAGGCTCCTCTGGGAGAACACCCATCCATTAAGGCTCCTCTGGGAGAACACCCATCCATTAAGGCTCCTCTGGGAGGTGAATCATCCATTAAGGCTCCTCTGGGAGGTGACCCATCCATTAAGGCTCCTCTGGGAGGTGAATCATCCATTAAGGCTCCTCTGGGAGGTGAATCATCCATTAAGGCTCCTCTGGGAGAACACCCATCCATTAAGGCTCCTCTGGGAGAACACCCATCCATTAAGGCTCCTCTGGGAGGACTATCTATGAACTATTTCAGTCAGAACACTAAAGTGAGGTGCCACTCGCCGTTTCGAACTTTAAAAATAGTATTGTTTCAACTGTTCATATTTTCCTTCATAGGAATTCAAACAGAGGATTTGTAAAGCGTCTGTGAATTCTGCCGCCCACGTAACTAGCGGCACCACGGGGGACCTCGTTCAGTGATGCTGGTGTGTGCTAGAGAGACAGGTGGGCGTTCATGGCTTTACCTCCAACTGAATGGCCTCTACATCTAGTCACTGTTTTATAATTGGCAGTTAGAGTGATCATCGAAGAGATGAAGTGAAACAATCTAAATAGGTTTCCATTGACCCAGGTTTATTCTTGTCACGCTCTGACCTATGAGAGCTGTTTTTTCTCTGTGTAGTTAGGTCAGGGTGTGATATGGGTGGGCAGTCTATGTTTTTTGTTTCTATGTTTAGTTCTTGTTTTTCTATTTCTATGTTGAGTTTTGGGATGATCTCCAATTAGAGGCAGCTGTTTTGTGTTGTCTCTAATTGGAGATCATATTTAAGTTGGGGTTTTTCTATGGTGTTTTGTGGGTAGTTGCTTTCTGTTTAGTTTGACAACCTGACGGAACTGTTGGCTGTCATTTTGTTATTTTGTCTAGTGTTCGTTTTCATAAAAATATGTAACAATGAGCACTCCACACGCTGCACCTTGGTCTCCTCTATACGACGCCTGTAACAATTCTACAAAAGTAATGTTGCAAAAAAAATCTTTGCGACGTATAATGGAAACGGCAGATACAGGAGACATTTTCCAAAGATCAACAAAATTTGAATCCATTTGACAGAGGTGTATTTTTCTTTTGTCAAACTTTCCTTATTGCAACAAATGATGGTGGAAACTTTGTTTTTAACATTTTTAAGGTTTGCGAGGCATTTGATGTCATGGACCCAGTTCCATTTGCAAAATAAATACATTTCTGCATTAAATTCAGAGCCTAATATTTAAGCATGTAAACATGAGTCACAGTGAACTCCAAGCAAAATAGCCAGACAGGAAGTTGACAATAGCTTATTATGAATAATACCTTTTATTTCTATGGTTGCAGTCCTCAAAGATTGAGTTGCATTTAGTAATTTAATCAGATCCAATGATTTACCGCCCATAGGGCAGGCTGACGCTAGTTTAATTTTAAATGCTTAGGCTTACTGCTTGCAAATTCACATTCTTTGCAGGAGCAGGATTGTCCTGACTTTCAAGAATGCCTGAATTGCTTTGCCTTAATATTCTGGTTGGCGGGATGCACGTTTCACTACCCAAGAGTTTCAGATCTACTGAAGTGCAAAGTTCACCGTGGCCATTTGTTGCCACATGATAATTATTAGAATATGGCAAATATTAGTAAATTATTGCATTCTATCCATGCTGGCTTTTGCAGGCTACCTGAGACATAGCAGCTAAAAAATAAAGTAAGGGAGGCTTTTTTGTGTTACTGTGCCTTCAGAAAGTATTCACGCCCCTTGGCTTCTTCCACATTTTGTTGTGTTACATCCTGAATTTATACTTTTTTGTCACTGGCCTACACATAATACCCCATAATATCAAAATGAAATTATATATTTTTGAAATTTCTACAATTGAATAAAAATGAAAAGCTGAAATGTCTTGAGTCAATAAGTATTCAACCCCTTTGTTATGGTAAGCCTAAATAAGTTCAGGAGTAAATATATAATTAACAATTTACATAATAAGTTACATGGAATAGTAATGTTTAACATGATTTTTGAATGACTACCTGATCTCTGTACCCCACACATACAGATAATTGTAAGGTCCTTCAGTTGAGCATTGAATTTAAAACACAGCTTCAACCACAAAGACCAGGAAGGTTTTTCAATGCCTCGCAAGAAAGGGTACCTAAAAAATTTAAAGACATTGAATAACCCTTTGAGCATGGTGAAGTTATTACTTACACTTTGGATGTTGACAAAGATACAGCTGTCCTTCAGGGAGGAAGGAAACTGCTCTTGGATTTCACCATGAGGCCAATGGTGACTTTAAACAGTTACAGAGATTAATGGCTGTGATAGAAAATTGAGGATGGATCAACATAGTAGTTACTCCACAACACTAACCTAATTGACAGAGTGAAAAGAAGGAAGCCTGTACAGAATACAAATATTCCAAAACATGCATCCTGTTTGCAATAAGGCACTAAAGTGATACTGCCCAAAACATTGACAAAGCAATTAACTTTTTGTATTGAATACAAGGTGTTATGTTTGGGGCAAATGCAACACAACACATTACTGAGTACCCACTTTCCATATTTTTAAGCATATTGGTGGATGCATAATGTTATGAGTATGCTTGTAATTGTTAAGGACTAGGGAGTTTTTCAGGATAAAAAAATAAATGGAATAAAGCTAAGCTTAGTCAAAATCCTACAGGATAACCTAGTTCAGTTTGCTTTCCACAGGGTGATGAATTCACCTTTCAGCAGGACAATAACCTAAAACACAAGGCCACATCTACATTGAAGTTGCTTACCAAGAAAACAGTGAAAGTTCCTGAGTTGCCAAGTTACTGTTTTAACCTAAGGCAAGACAATGAACTCATTCCAGTGTGTGTGTAGGCTACCTGCCCCTTCACCTCCCTCCAAATCATGCATAGTCTACTGGTAAAGGATCTTAGAGCCAACACAGATGAAGAACAGCTCTCTGTCCTTGTACTCTTGGATTTAAATTCTGCATTCAACACTGTTGATCATGATGTTCTTCTGGACAGACTGGAGAGGTGGGTTGGCCTCTCCAGTCCAGTTCTAAATTGGTTCAGGATCTATTTAACCGGTCAAGAGTTTGTCACCCTTGGTGAACATAACTTAGAGAAAATACATATCACATGTGGTGTTCCACAAGGTTTGATTTTGTGTCCGGTATTGTTCAATTTATATATGTTACCCCTTGGCAGCATTATCAGGAAGCACAGCATTGATTTGCACTGCTATTCAGACGATACACACCTTTACATTTCTGTGTCACCAGAAGATCTTAGCTCCACGGATAAATTATTAGACTATATTAGTTATTTAAAACCTGTTGGGGCTAGGGGGCAGTATTGAGAATTTTGAAAAAAATATGTGCCCATTTTTAACTGCCACCTACACCAACTCAGAAGCTAGGATATGCATATTATTACCAGATTTGGATAGAAAACACTCTGAATTTTCTAAAACTGTTTGAATGGTGTCTGTAAGTATAACAAAACTCATATGGCAGGCAAAAACCCTAGAAAACCTGAGAGAAAAAAAGAATTTTGTGGCTATACTATTTTTTTAATCATTGTTTTATAGATACCACAGTGAGAAAGGATTCATTTCGCAACTCCTACGGCTTCCACTAGATGTCAGCGATCTTTATAAAGTTGTTTGAAGCGTCTATGATCAACAGAGACCGGATGACAAGGAAGGGAAGTTGACCTCCCTGGGATGTCGTCACTTCCATTATTGCATGCACCTGCTCAATCATGTGACGCGAGACAATTTTCAAATACATTTTTCAAGACACAGGAGAGGTCGGGTTGAAACATTACTGATGTTTCACGTTAAAAATGGCTCTAAAGATTGATGCTAAACAACGTTTGACATGTTTGAACGAACGTAAATAGATTATTTTTTTTACTTTTCGCCGTGACTTCCCACCCCCCGCCCGCGCTACTTTTGAGTAGCCACCGAAGCGCTAACAACATGGAACAACTTGGAGTTATTTGGACATCAATTATGAACTTTGTCAAAAGAAACCACATTTGTAGTGGACCTGGGATTCCTGGAAGTGCCAATGGATGAAGATAATCAAAGGTAAGGGAATATTGACAATAGTAATTTTGATATTACATGGTTACAAGATGGTGCTAACCTGTATAGCCTAGCCTATTGTTCTTAGCACAGCACCCGGTTTATTGCAAATTGTGATTTCCCAGTAAAGTTATTTTGAAATATGGCAATGCAGTAGCATTTACGAAATGTTAAAATATAATTATTTGAATGACAATATTATAATTTACCAATGTTTTCGAATAGTAATTTTGTAATTTGTAACGTTGTTCACAGGAAGCATTTGAGAGAAGAAAAACAATCTGAATTTCCCCGCCTATGTAAAATGCTGTTTTTGGATATAAATATGAACTTGATGGAACAAAAAATGCATGTATTGTATAACATAATGTCTTAGGAGTGTCATCTGAGGAAGATTGTGAAAGGTTAGTGCATAATTCTAGCTGGTTTCTGCTTTTGGTGACGCCTGACCTTGAATTGAAAATGGATGTTTGTACTTTCGTGGCTATGTACTGTCCTAACATAATCTAACTTTATGCTTTTGCCGTAAAGCCTCTTTGAAAATCGAACAATGTGGTTAGATTAAGGAGATGTTTATCTTTTAAATTGTGTAAAATAGTTGATTGTTTGAGAAATTGAAATTATTAGATTTTTGATGTTTTGAATTTCCAGCCTTGTTAGCAATCCCGTTTCGGGGTTCATTGCTAACCTGTAGCCCCAACAGGTTAAATACTTGGATGGCTCACAACTTCCTCCAGCTAAAACAAGACAAGTCCGAGGGACTTACTGTTAGAGCCAAAGCACAAAGAGAGAATTTGGCAGCACATTTTAATTCGCGGGCAATAAAGATAAAACACCAGGTAAAAAACCTAGGTGTTATTTTAGATTTTGAATCACACATTAGGAATGTGACCAAAATAGCTTTTAACAACCTGAGGAACATTGCCAAGGTGCGACCGTTTCTGTCAGGCTGATACAGAGAGACTCATCCACACTTTTATTACAACCATGCTTGACTAATGTAATGCTCTCTGATCTAGTCTACCCAAGAAGCCATTGGTCAACTGCAAAACATACAGAATGCTGCAGCACCGGTACTGACCAAGACCAGACGGAGAGCACACATTACACTGGTTTTAATGTCTCTGCACTGGTTGACTGTGAGTTTTAGAATTCATTTTAAGATTCTTCTACTGGTTTTAAAACCATCCACAATCGTGCGCCCCAATACATGTCAGACATGCTTTTAAGTTTTGTGCCCAGTAAGTCCCTCAGGTCCTTTGGCACTGGCCTTTTAACTATCCCAAAGCCTAGGACCAAGAGGCATGGAGAGTGTCTCGCTGGTATAAAGGGAATGGGAGATAGGCGCAGGAATGCGTAATAAGGGTTTTTATTTACCCAAATTACAGCGTGCTGTGTAAAGGCACGGGGACGAAGACCAAACAAAGACGTATACAAAACACAGGGTAGAAACCCAAACAAAAGGGCAGGGAGTACCTTGAATAAATACACAATCACACAATGATTATCACACGGGACGAGACCCGTAATCATCTACACAATATACGTGGCACGAAAGCCAAAACAACATAGCACAGGTACTCACACGAACCAACGGACTTGGAACAATAATCAACAGGACAATGGTGAACAAAGGGCACACTTATACAATTACTAATCAACCGGGAATAGGGACCAGGTAGGCGTAATGACAGTTCCAGTGCAATCTGTGACAGAGAGACAGCCTTTAGTTACTATGACCCCAGCCTCTGGAACAGCCTGCCAGAGAACCTGAGGGGGACCAAGAGGCATGGAGAGGCAGCCTTTAGTTACTATGCCCCCAGCCTCTGGAACAGCCTGCCAGAGAACCTGAGGGGGACCAAGAGGCATGGAGAGGCAGCCTTTAGTTACTATGTCCCCAGCCTCTGGAACAGCCTGCCAGAGAACCTGAGGGGGACCAAGAGGCATGGAGAGGCAGCCTTTAGTTACTATGCCCCCAGCCTCTGGAACAGCCTGCCAGAGAACCTGAGGGGGACCAAGAGGCATGGAGAGGCAGCCTTTAGTTACTATGCCCCCAGCCTCTGGAACAGCCTGCCAGAGAACCTGAGGGGGGCGAAACTGTGGACATTTTAAAAGAGATCTTAAAACACACCTTTTTTAGCTTTGCTTTTCCTTAGGGCGCTTTTAGTTGTTCAGTTTTTATTATTATTATTTCATTTTTTATCCTCTTATGTTTGTTGTGTAGTAAATATTTTATTTTCATAGTTTTTTTCTTCCTGTGAAGCACATTGTGTTGCATTCCATGTCTGATGATTTGATGATACTGTAGCTACTGCACTGGTGTGTATTCATGGATGCCAAAGGAAACCAGGCTTCCCCCCCAAAAAATAAAAAAATAAGAAAAAAACATATAAAATAATGTATTTTTCATCCCTCTGTGTTTCATAATTTTCCATCAATTCGCAAGAGGCTGAATATATCTCACCGTGGAACGCATCCAAGCGAGCAAAACAGCGCCCCTCTGTCTCTGTATGTATAGGCCATCTATCTGATTCTGTCTGGTCATAAAGAATATGACTGTTGCCGCCCCAGTATTGAATGCAAGGAAAGCTAGCGAGCATTTGGCCTCCCTTGATAAAAAAAGTTGAAAATAATAGCCAATCAGCGTTGAGCTAAACTGAGCGAGCTCCGCTGTGAATGGTCCTGGCACACCAAAAACATAGTGTCAAGGGAAGCCAGTTTGGATTTGGCTTCACCCCAATCACATCACTTCGAGTGCCATTCGTCATAGACAGAAACAACTTGAATTGTTGCATCTCGTTATGTTGTTGTCCTCCGGTGGCTAGCTAGCTAAAATTGAACCAGGATGGAGATAGGGATTTGGACTTGTGGTTTGACTTAATTCTCTGTACTGGCCAATGATTATAACGGTGATTCTGATCCAACCATAAATTCATACATTGTGCCCTGCCTGATAGGATGGAAGTTCAATATGTAGCTAGATGTAGAAGGCTAATGTTAACTAGCTAACGTTGCCCATGAAAGGAAGTTGGGCTAGCATGCAAGCATTTTAGCCACGTAGCCTAGGTCAACAAAAAAATAAAAGCATGTACTGTTTGACAGAGTCATAGACTGTTGAAACATAAAAGAGCGGAGGATGGTATTGGCGATTTCTCTACAAGTAGGATGAGTCAACATGTTTTTTTCTACTTGCACGAACACACTGTATACTACCCTAGAAGTGAACATACTGATTAAATGTCAATGTGTAATTGGAAATGGGCTGGCTGTTGTTCTGTTTGCATTGTGAATCTCAAGAGGTGGGGCATAAGCTCTAAAACCCAGGGAATTTAGAATGGAAAGTCAGTTACACATACGCTCTCCCTGTCACACAAACAGTAGAGTTGAACGTCCTCGCACACACACACACACGCACACAAACAGAGAGAAATCAGAACCATGGATAGCCACATCATATTTAGCTTACATTGATTGGACTAAATTGTTTTTGGTTTATTTTTGTTGTCACTGTATTAGACTAAGCATAGGTGATTTGATGATGTTGAAATGTTGAAGTTGAAATGGTGCTGGGATAATGGAGGCAGCTCCTGTTTTCTTTGCGACTCTGTCGTTCTAAATCAATAGTTGTTTAGTAATGAAAATGTCGGAAACATTAACTTGCTTGACCGTGCTGTAATTCATATAACTGTTTGTTACATGCAACATGCTACAGTTGAAGTCGGAAGTTTACATACACTTAGGTTAGAGTCATTAAAACTCGTTTTTCAACCACTCCACACATTTCTTGTTAACAAACTATAGTTTTGGCAAGTCGGTTAGGACATCTACTTTGTGCATGACACAAGTAATTTTCCCAACAATTGTTTACAGACAGATTATTTCACTTAAAATTCACTGTATCACAATTCCAGTGGGTCAGAAGTTTACATACATTAAGTTGACTGTGCCTTTAAAACCTCTTTGCGCTAGGGGGCAGTATTTTCACGTCCGGATGAATAGTGTGCCCAAAATAAACTGCCTGTTACTCAGGCCCAGAAGCTAGGATATGCATATGCATGGTAGTATTGGATAGAAAACACTCTAAAGTTTCTAAAACAGTTAAAATAATGTCTGTGAATATAACAGAACTGATTTGCCAGGCGAAACCCAGAGCACAATCCATCCAGGGATTTTTTTGTTGTTGAGGTCATTGTGTTTTCCAATGCTCTTCTATTAGGTCCCAGATTGCAGTTCCTATGGCTTCCACTAGATGTCAACAGTCTTTAGAAATTGTTCGATGTTTTTCTTTAGAAAAAATGGAGAAGTAGTCCTATTCTTTCTAAGTATCACTCAGGTGGACTCAAGTCTTTTGGTGCGCGTGAACAGGAGCGTGCTCCTCGTTGTTTTTCTTCGGTATTGGAAACAGTTTATTCCGTCTTAAATTTGATCAATTATTTACATTTTAGGGTACCAAAGGTTGGATTAGAAACATTGTTTGAAATGTTTGGACCAAGTTTACAGGTAACTTATTAGATACTTTGTAGTCATGTTGGGCGAGTTGGAACCAGTGTATTTCTGAATCAAATGTGCCAAATAAATGGACATTTTGGGGATATAAAGAAGGAATTTATTGAACAAAACGACCATTCATTGTCTCACTGAGACATTTGGGATTGCAAAAAGATGAAGATCTTCAAAGGTAAGGCATTTATTATATCGCTATTTCTGACTTTCGTGTCGCAGCTGCCTGCTTGAAAAATGTTTTTCATGTTTTTGTATACGTGGCGCTGTCCTCAGATAATCACATGGTGTGCTTTCGCCGTACAGACTTTTTGAAATCTGACACAACGGCTTGAATAACAAGAAGTTAAGCTTTATTTTGACGTATTACACTTGTATTTTCATGAATGTTAAATATTTATATTTCTGTAGTTTGAACTTGGCGCTCTGCAATTTCACTGGATGTTGTCAAATCTATCCCGGTAATGGGATTTCATCCTTAAGAAGGATCTTCAACTGTAGATGTAATATGGCTTTTTTTAAAGCTTGGCTTCTTCAGTGATTTTACCCACGCATCGTTACTGGCAACCACGGAACCAAAATGGAGTAATATGGGAGTAACTATCCCCATTGATTTTACCCACGCATCGCTACTGGCAACCACGGAACCAAAATGGAGTAATATGAGAGTAATTATCCCCAGTGATTTTACCCACGCACTGCTACTGAGCTAATGACATTACGTGTGATTCAGAAATTAGAGATTTTTTATTAGAGAACAATGGATTAACTTTTTCAAATGCAATTTAAGGATACTATAGTTATCACGTTTCACATTGGATTTATTAACTACAAATAGGTAAGACGTGGTTTTATTTGAATTCTGGTGCCACTCCGCACACAATCTCGTTAGCTAGCTATCCTGTAAGCTAGCTCTGGTCTAGCTCTCGAAAACTCAAGACCTTATTATGTGTAATGTAATGGATCTGAGAGTCACTGTCATGGGCTAGCTCTGGTCCAATGTTAGTTAAGCCAACTCTCTGAAGTTCAACGACATTCAATGTTTCTTCATAGAAGCGTTCATCCGTAGGTATAATTCTGAGGTCTTATTCAGATAATGCATGTCATAACAACAAGATGCCCAGTGCTTCATGCCCAGCGCTTTCCTCAACCACAAAGTGTTGGTCACATGTCGCACCCTGCACTATAGCTTGCCCACTCCATAGCTAGCTCTAACCATTGGTGAAGTAATTCATTTAAAGTCAAGCTAGATGTAAAAAAACTCACTCTCTGGACCTTTTAGTAGGCTAAAACAGAGCAAGGGTAGCTCCGCAGGGATGAATCACTGACTCACTCTGGACCTTTTAGTAGGCTACAACAGAGCAAGGCTAGCTCCACAGCGAGAAATCGCTTCCTCACTCTCTGGACCTTTTAGTAGGCTACTACAGAACACCATACTTACTAGGCATCAGACCAGGCCTGGATTAACCAAATAGGAAGGCTAAAGGAAGACCTAAATTGGCCCCAGACATGGAAAGATCAAATAAATGTCAATTGTGAATAGGGATTAAATTCTGGGGAGGCTATGCTTGGTTTTTAATCAAATAAAATGAAATTGGAAAAAACATTACTTTATATATGTTTCTAAATACAAAGTATACAGGCACCAAAGGCACCTTAGGCTACTCTTGTTCCATGTGCATAATGGCAGTGTGCTTCACGGCTGTTTAGGCTGCATTTCCGCTATCAAAATCCATGCCATAACCAACTGTGTAACCACTAAAACCAGCTTTTGGATGGTCTTAAATATTCGTGTCAGTGCTCCCTGAAATTAGAATTTGGATTATGTTTTTTAGGACACACCTTAAATATTTCTACACCACCTATAACGTTGTTCTTATTCTTCCACCCCCCTCTTGCCACCTTAGCAGTTACCGCCCGTCAGCCATTTTCAATATCATCTGTTTGGCCATCTCTCGTATGCTGATTTAAGGCGGACCGCACTCGCTGTGCCTCCTCTCACCTCCTGACCATTCCACTATCCACCGGTACCTTTCCTCTTTACATGATGGATCACGGCATCCGCACGGCATCCGCATGGCCAGCCCCAACATGCAGCGCAAACCTGCATCCATCACAGGTAGATTGACGACAGGGTAGGTAGTTAGGCTGAGAAGAAACTTGTTCTGGAACACATACAGCACAAGGTTGAGATGGGAAGGGAACTGTGTAGTTTGGTGAGAAATGGGCCAAATGGCTGAGAAGTCGTGTACTTCTCCAGGTTCCATATTTGACATTCAGAGCGTGGGGTGTGATTGAGGGTTGAAATAATTGCCCCTGAAAGCCGCCGAGGGTTTTCCATTCGAACAGCCGTGCTGTTTGTTGAACCATGTAAAAATCCCCTGCCACCCCAGAAGTCATCTGTATTAAGCTAATAATTACTCTTCGCTTTCATCAAGATTTCTCAACATTTGGGGAGTATAGCTGTGGGAGGGAGTCAACAAAGAAAAGCCCAGGTCTGCAGAATGAAATAACTTCACGAGGACAGACTGCAGCTTAAGAAAGTGAATAAAAGTTAATGCACCTCTAGAATCAATTATAACCCACTCCACCAATGCCTACCCATCGAGGAAAGGAATGAAATGGTGTTTACTTTGCTTCTGTCAAGTAAACCGTTTTTAAAGGATCATGCTTATTTATTAATCATTCTGTTGAAGTGCTCACCTTGGTCATTTCATAAGTAGCTGTGAATTACATTTACTCACCTTCGACTGATTTGATCGAATTCAAAGTTAATGCACAATGCTGAAGTTATTCATCAGTACTTTACTGGTGACTAGGATGATTGAAAGATTGATTATGATGGTTCATTTTCATCATGCACACAAATTATTCTCAAGAAATATCTGTGTGAACAGAAGGTATTTCACAATGAAGGCGTTTGGGTGTTATATAGCAAGTAATTATCCTGCTTACAATAATTAGAGATAAGCTCTTAACACCTTGAAAAGACCAGGGGATCAGGTGTAGAAATGCCACTGATATTCTGCTAGCCGCCTGTATTATGCTGATATTGGGAACACTCTGAGGATGAAACGTACTGTGCTTGGTTTGTTTGGTCTGCTACCTTGTAAACAGAAAGAAATGTAAAACACACTAATCTCTTTATAGAAAACCTGTGTGGAAGATGATTCATTGACTTTTATGACATTAAGTAAAAGAGGATGAGAGCGGAGAGAAAAACTTCCTGCCAAGTGATAGTGTTGATACGAGCATCTGAGATGAAGGTGACTGGTTTCCTTTTACAAGTTAAAAGATGTAAGGAGAGAAGGTTATTAGAGGTAGCAGAGGAAGAGAGAGACAGAAAGCGAGCGGTGGATGATGAAAAGAGACTGGTACATGAGGGCAGAATGTGGGCTGGATGGGTGAGAGATGGGAGCACTGCTGGTACTGAAGTCAGAATAATAGACTTTCTGGAATGTAGGAAGAAGCAAAGGGTTAGCGATTTACTGCTCCACATGCAAATAGTACACAGCACAACACATTTAGACTAACACTCTGTAGCTGCAAGCTAGCATTAGCCGCTAGTCGTATTATTGTTTTGTTGTCTCTGTATCCTAGCATTAATCTTGCATTAGCACTTCCGCTAATTATCCTGCATTTCCTGTTTTAATCCTTGTAATTGTAATGACCTGTCTCTTCAGAATCTCTTATCTTACTTCCTTCTCTGTCAGAGACACAACCTGCCAACAAAACGAATGTGTTAATGCTGAATATTCATAATAATCTGCAAACAATGAGAAAGCCTCTCAGCCTAGCCATACCAATATTTTACAGCACCAATTATTCTCTCTCTACGGGACTCAAGTGTCGCACTGTAATTCCTTTTGGGGTGTTGTTAACTGAGTAATAATAACGAAAGAAATGACAGCCAAAAAATGAATAAATGGGGACAGAAAATAGAAAAAAATGCAGGGTGGTTTAGAATTCAACATGACAGATTATTAAAATGTTGACAATTACATAGATAGAAATTAAAGAGGCTCGAACACGAACACTGAAAGCACTACAGTAGAGAGCTTCCTAACAGCACCCATGCCGAAGAGGGCGACTGTCATTTCAGAACTGAGGTCATTGATCACAGACGCCAGAGACCCAGAGTACTCAGGGTGCTTTTCATCAGTGGTAATAGTACATCAGTAGGGACATTTTGAAGGAGGCCATTTTGAATACTAAAGACATTTTTCTTCCACTGATGTGCCCTCAAGGCCATTCACAAACAATGCGCATAACCTTCCAAAACAGCCATATTACACTACTATTAAACACAAACTACACATCCCAGCTTCCTCCGTCCTCTTTTTAAACCATTCTTCTTGCTCCTTCAGTTGATTCATCTGATTAAATCCCCTACAACAGGGTTCCACAACTGGCAGCCCATGGGCTTAATTATGCCCGCAGTAGGTTTTATTTAAAAAAGAAAAATCTTCATTTTTGGACATTAAAGGGGCTATCTGCAGTTGCTTCATCCATTTGTGGACTTCTAAATTAATGAAATGTACCCATTGATTGTTGAAGAGTGTAATTTATAAATGCCCGATGATCTTAGTTCAACCCCATCAGAACCCAAAATATAAGCTTGTTTCACTCCGAATGTTTGTAAATGTAGGAAATGTAAACAAACACTATATAGCCTCAAAACATGGTTAAAACTACACATTGGATATCATGGTTGATCAGTCCTTGCATCCATAGCTCTGTCTGTTTATTTCAGAGTGGTTACATTTCTCCCTTTTTACATAAACAGTGGTGGGGAGGACACTTTGTCAGTGTTTCAACTGTTGATTGTCGCTTTAAAGAAGGCAAGAACACCAGAAAATCAACTCCAAGTTATTTTCATTTTGGAAAGCTGTTCCCAGGTATGACATCAATCCATGCTTTTGGTTTTATTTCTCTGGCACTGTTCCCAAATGATAACGTTTTAGCATTTGTGGCACAAATCCCATTCAAGCCATGGTACCGGTATTATAATTTTTCAAGCATCATCTCCAAATCATCCAAAGGTATCTAAAATGTATTGTGTCTTTTATAGATGATTTGAACGTAATGCTTTGAAAAATGCTAATATGTGACCGACCATAAGCTGTTTACAGGGTAAGGAAACCAACACGTCATTTTGAAAATGTTGTAAACTATCCCTTTATGTAATTGGATTTAGAACTGTTATAGACAAATATGGCACAATTCTACTCAGTCTTCACAAATCATCATAATTTAATTACTTTTTAATAGAACTAGAGGATTCCATTAGTATGAAGTACATGAAATATGAGTGTATGAATAGGAAGGCTTGGTCAAAGCAAGGCAGAGAGACGCTGTGTGTTCAGATAAATTGAAGGGGATTATTAGCTTTCTTGAGAAACAATGTCAGAAGCAATGAGGATTTGAAGGCGTCCACAAACTGGCTGATTGCATTATAGACATCCTGCACAGCTGGCAGACGCTTCCTGACAATATGATGATAAAAAAAGAACAATCTTGCCTCATCTTAAACCAGTCGATTAAGGGGAGGATCATTGAATGATACGGATTCAGCACTGACGCCTCAGCCAGCTCACCTGCACATAAACAGTGTCCTGGTAAAATAGATGAATGACAAACATGTCTGATGACAATTAATGCTCAGTCGCTGATGGAAGCAGTGTTTCTCCTACCCTTGTATAGACAGGGTGTGTTCCCCTGCCTATCTCTCAGCCCTGTGCCTGAACAAATTTAGCTTCAATTAGTTTAAATAGAAAACGTATCATTCCCATTTGTAAATGAAAGGCTATGAAGATCATTTCAAAAGTAATTTTATTAATGATGGAGCCCTCCATACTTGGACATAAACATTTAAACACACTTGGTGGCATCAAGATACAGGTCAGACTAGAATTAGTATAATGAGTGTGTGTGCGTATGTGTGCATGTGTACATGGTATGTGTGTGTCAAATATATCCTGGTAAATCACTAAAATAAACAGTAACAGTCAAAGTGTTGGGTGACACGGATTATGTGCAATCGCAGCCATTACAGGATGGAAAAATGATGGATTTGTCTTCTGTAACCTTGTCCTTTATGTATACCATGGATAAAATAACTCACGTAAATGTCAAAATGAGGATTAAAATGACATGGGAAATTACTGTGTGAGAAGGGCAGATCCACACACATTTGTTTTATTATCCTTGTGGGGACCAAACAATTGATTCCCGTTTAAAATCATATTTTCCCAAACACCTTAACCCTAAACCTAACCCCAACCCTTAATCTAACCATAATACCAACCTTAACCCTAACCTTAACCCCAAATTCTAAACCTAACTCTAACTCCTAAGCCTAACTCCAAACCCTAACCATAATTCTATGCCTAACCCTAATTGTAACCCTAAAACTAACCCCTAAGATTCACATAGCATTTACCTGCTAAATGTCCCCACTTTGCAAAATGTTCCTTATTTTACCACAAGGATAGTAAAACCTAAATCTCTCTCTCTGCTGTTGGACTTTGACTACACTGCTCCCAATGAGAAGGATGTGAAAGACTTTAATTGGCTCCAGAGCCAGCTCCCATGTTTTCATGGTCAATCAAGCCATTTTGTTCCCGTAGAGACGGCAGACATGGGTAATGGAGAGATGAGAGGAGAGATGGGTAGGGCAGCAGGACTGGTGGATGGGGAGATGAGAGGAGAGCTCACATCAAGCCAAGCGTAAACCTGATAGAGCATATCCACAGCCACAGAATAGGAATCAGTGTAGCACAGCAAAGACAAGGGGAGCTACACTGGGTGTACAAAAACATTACGAACACCTGCTCTTTCTATGACATAGACTAACCAGGTGAATCCAAATGAAAGCTATGATCCCTTATTGATGTCACTTGTTAAATCCACTTCAACCAGTGTAGATGAAGGGGAGGAGACAGGTTAAAGAAGGATTTTAAGCCTTGAGACAATTGAGACATGGATTGTGTATGTGTGCCATTAAGAGGGGGAATGGGCCAGACAAAATATGAAAATGCCTTTGAACGGGGTATGGAAGTCGATGTCAGGCACTCCGTTTTTGTCATGAACTGCAATGCTGCTGGATTTTTCACACTCAACAGTTTTCCGTGTGTTTCAAGAATGATCCACCATCCAAAGGACATCCAGTCAACTTGACACAACTGTGGGAATCATTTGAGTCAACATGGGCCGTTATCTCTGTGGAACACTTTCGACACCTTGTAGAGTCCAAGCCCGACAAATTGAGGCTGTTCTGAGGGCGAAACGGGTTGGGGGGTTCTTAATGTTTTGTACACTCAGTGTGTATACGGCACTGAAACAAGCTGCAATAGACCCCTTTCCAGTACACGACACACTGACGTCACACACAGATGCGTGCAACTCTTGGTGTCAGTAAGAGAGCCATCGCCATCTTCGCCCATTCAATATAGGTTAGATTTACATTTTTATTATTTCTAAACAAAATAACTTGTTTGGGGTTCTCATACGCCTACAATGATGTTTTGATTCATTCTTGCTTGAACAGTCACTAAGATTATATTTGGTTGGGATCTTTGCAAAATAACTATTTTGAATGCAGCAGTTGTTAGCTAGAATGCTAACGGTCATTGATATAGGCTGTAGCAAAAGCCAGCCAAAGAGCCATTTTACTGGTTGACGTTAAAGTGTTCTTTAGTATGATTTAATTTGCGATGATGACACAAACATTATATTAAGCAGGACATTCATGTGAGCCTTAAAATCCAAATACAGTACAAAAGTAGTGTGAAATGGACTCATAAGCAACATGTAAATAGAGGCTTTTTTTTGCTGGCCTTCTATAAGAACTCCCTCTTGTTCTGCCACCAAACACTGCGGGCCAGATTTTTGTTAATAGTGAGCTGTTGATAGCAAAACAGTGTAAATAACTATATACTTGGAACTCAAATAATGGCTATTTAGCTTGGGTTACAAATGGATTTTAATGGATCACACAGTGATTTGTAAAAGATGCAGTTGTCGCTTGGCATATATATTTTTTTATTAAGTTGAAAACATTGACGCAGTCCTCGTGTCTGCCAAAGGCCTCTGAGTCCCAGGGGTTGCCCTGAAAAGAGCATCTGACATTGAGTGCAGTTCAGTGGGCCTGAGACTCCATCTGTGCCGGGCCTCCCAGTGGATCCCCATGCCCAGTAAGCCTTCCTCCTCTCCCCTCCCCTCTCCATCCTGGCTGTCACAACCCCCCCAATGCTCTGGGGATTCCTCCCAACTCTTTGCTAATGTACTAAACAGATGTGTTTTAATTATAATGTTTTAGGAATTTGACTAATATACACTGCATCGGGAAAGTATTCGGACCCCTTGACTTTTTACACAGTCCCCTCTCTTCTTCCTAACATATGAGTCTGTCCCCTCTCTTCTTCCTAACATATGAGTCTGTCCCCTCTCTTCTTCCTAACATGACTATGTCCCCTCTCTTCTGCCTAACATATGAGTCTATCCCCTCTCTTCTGCCTAACAAATGAGTCTGTCCCCTCTCTTCTGCCTAACAAATGAGTCTGTCCCCTCTCTTCTGCCTAACAAATGAGTCTGTCCCCTCTCTTCTGCCTAACATATGAGTCTATCCCCTCTCTTCTGCCTAACAAATGAGTCTGTCCCCTCTCTTCTGCCTAACATATGAGTCTGTCCCCTCTCTTCTGCCTAACATATGAGTTTGTCCCCTTTCTTCTTCCTAACATATGAGTCTGTCCCCTCTCTTCTTCCTAACGTATCCCAAATGTGGCCAATCATGCACTTCGATGTCAGAGTGTTTGGGAAGTGAGGGGAATTGGGTTGTTGAATATTTTTAAACATTTTATTTTGGGTACAAGCGTAGGTTGACCATGGCCTGCATTCGCAAACAAATGGAATATGCAAGTAAACAAAAAAGCTTTTGTATTCCATAAGTTAGATGTGGTGCTGTTTGGTCATTCCTAACAACTCACGTTCGCTTATAAGGGCCCTTAGGCCCACTGTACAAATGTCTGTGTTGCACGGTGGGTGAGTCGGGGTACCCTGCTGGGGTGCTGTCTGGGTGCCTATCTGGGTGCCTGGCCCATCGGATGGTCGACCAGAGTCACGGATCCATTAGAGGAGATGAAAGAAAGGGGGAAGGAGAGAGAGAGAGAGAGGTGGGAGGAGAAGACGGGAGGACAAATTAGTCAATCATGATAGGTACTACACTCACTCTCCCTCACTTGCTCTCTCCATCTCTTTCTCCTTCTCCATCCCTCTCTTGTCATCTTTCACCACTTCTCTTTGTCTGTCTATCTCTCACCCTCTCTCGCTCTCTCCATCTAGAGGACGGAGGGCTATTTATCTACACCCTCACTGAAACCCCACCACCACACCCCTCCCCTCCTTTTCCCTACAATGGCACCCGCCTTGCCTCACCTCCCTCCCCCCAAGCAATCTTCACCCCGTCCACCCCTTCTGTTTTTCTTTCTGATGTCTGGTGCACAGGCAACAAGATTACAGCCATCCATCTCTCGCCGAGCCGTTCCAATAATCTGTGGGTGTCCACGCCAGCCAATCAACCTCAGGGGTAGACTACACATCCCTGTAGAGGAAGGCGGGTCACGTGAAAGTAACGCTCAGTGAGATTGAACGCATCCCAAAACGGAGCCCCTCAGTGGGTGTTCAAGAGCTAAAAAGACACCCATTAATCAGCCCAACCCCGAAGACTTGTAACTCCATGTTCATTCGGTTGAAGTTGACGTGCGGTGCGGTCGTGTCCGGCGGTGCAGTTTTTGTTGGCAAGTGCGATTGGTGTATTAGAGGTTTTATACAGCAAGAGTGGCGGCTTTTCCAATCAGCCTGAAGTTTACTGTAGATGAGTAAAAGGAAGCCCAGGGGAAATCCCGTGTGCTAACGATGATGAGTCTGCTGCTACTGTTGCCAGCTCAGGAGGTCTTGGGCGGGTTTTGACGATGTAGTGGTGGTTATGGTGTGTGCGTGTGTGTAGGCTGAGGAAGATTATTGTGATTGGGGGGATAAATGAGGGATAATATCCTACCACTCCCATAGGTCCTCAAGGCCACGCGGAGCGGAACAGGTGAACCCAAGAGCAGACTCAGACGAGGAGACTGGGATGAGGTAACCATGGTATTTATTGAAACACAGGGGGAAGATGGGGTGCAGGCCAGGGGAAGCTCGGGCGGGTTGAAGGAAGCTTGGCGCGGAGGCTGAGTCTGAGGCAAGGGGAGTTGGGACTGGGTAAGCAGAGAGGAATCCAAGGACGCAGTAGAGTGGGTGGTCCAGGATAGAGTAGCAGTACTGATGAGACGTGGGACAGGCGACAGAGACCAAAGTCAGAGCGGACAGAATGAGCAGAGGTTACAATCTGGCAGGGTGGAAGTGGCAGGGCTGAGTATTTGTAGAGGTCTTGATTATGGAAGAGGTTGCAGCTGGTGGGGATCTGCTCTGCCTCCAGCACACCTGTCTCCACACACACACACACACACACACACACACACACACACACACACACACACACACACACACACACACACACACACACACACACACACACACACACACACACACACACACACACACACACACACACAGAGAGAGAGCACTGGGGGAGTGGCGGCAGGTTAGGGAGACACAGGATGAGAAGTAGAGGGCATGGCAGGAGCAGATGTAACAGTTATCAATGGCAACCAATACTATACTGTTGGTCATCCCTCCTCTTGTGATTGACGTTCTAGCTCTTTCTCAGCTGACACCTGTTTTGGGAACTGTGTTTCTCTGTCTGGGCATATCTTGGAGACAGCTAAGAGCCAGCATGGTCCCATATATGTAGGCTGCTATCTTAAGTAAATGGAAAGTAACAGTTGGATGTGGGATTTTCCTTTTAATATCACGCCTTCAGTGTGGATCAATCTGCCAATTACTACAGCCACAATCACAAACCCATTTGCTGACACGGACATACTACTCGCCACACCACAACATTTATTGATCTCGGTATTTATGTTTTTTATAGCTTCACATCTGGAGGAAACCTGGCACCATCCCTACGATGAAGTATGGTGTGGGAATGTTTTTCAACGGCAGGGACTACATTTTTACATGTAAAAGAGTTATCCAGCATCAGCGCCATCATCAAGTTAATTCCCTGTCATCAAAAGAGAGGTGGCACTTGGGTGTAGTTTTGGACAATTGGACATTGTGTTATCCTAATGAATGGTTGTGATAATCAGATATGAATGACACTTAGGCTTCAATAAATAATTTCTGGGCACCCTGTATATTGCTCTTTCCAGTGTTAGATGCAGTTTGTTTCATGAATAAAGAACCCGAAAAAGCACTTTCACGCTGTCCCTGTACAGCCCCCTCAACTTTGGCTGGCTGAAACACCCCCACGTCAGACTTAATACTGTCCATGTACAGCCCCCTCACCATGGGCTGGCTTAAACTCTCCCAAGTCAGACTTAATACTGTCCCTGTACAGCCTCCTCACCCTGGGCTGGATGAAACACTCCCAAGTCAGACTTAATACTATCCTTGAATGCCCCCCTCACACTACCAGGCACTACTGAAACACCAGCCTGCACTGCAGCAGGAAAGTTTAAAAGGGAATTTCACCCTGGCTCTGCAACAGCACATACAGTGCATTCAGAAAGTATTCAGACCTCTTCAATTTTTCCACATTTTGTTACATTTTAGCCTTATTCTAAAATAGATTGGTGGTCATTGTCCTGTTGGAAGGTGAAGCTTTGCCCCAGTCTGAGGTCCTGAGCGCTCTGGAGCAGGTTTTCATCAAAGATCTCTCTGTACTTTGCTCCGTTCACATTTCCCTCAAGCCTGACTAGTCTCCCAGTCCCTGCCGCTGAAAAACATTCCCACAGTATGATGCTGCCAACACCATGCTTCACCATAGGAATGGTGCCAGGTTTTCTCCAGGCCAAAAATTCTATCTTGGTTTCATCAGACCAGAGAATCTTGTTTCTCATCTTTAGGTGGCTTTTGGAAAACTCCAAGCAGGCTGTCATATGCCTTTTACTGAGGAGTGGCTTCCATCTGGCCACTCTACCATAAAGGTCTGATTGGTGGAATGCTGCAGAGATGGTTGTCCTTCTGGAAGATTCTCCCATTTCCACAGAGGTACTCTGGAGCTGTCACAGTGACCATCGGGTTATTGGTCACCTCTCTGACTGAGGCCCTTCTCTCCAAATTGCTCAGTTTGGCCGGGTGGCCAACTCTAGGAAGACTCTTGGTGGTTCCAAACTTCTTCCATTTAAGAGTGATGGAGGCCACTGTGTTGTTGGGGACCTTCAATGCTGCAGACATTTTTTGGTACCCTTCCTCAGGTCTGTGCCTCAACATAATCCTGTCTCGAAGCTCTACGGACAATTCCTTCGACCTCATGGCTTGGTTTTTGCTCTGACATGCACTGTGAACTTTGGAACCTTACATAGACAGGTGTATGTCTTTCCAAATCATGTAAAATCAACTGAATTTATTACAGGTGGACTCCAATAAAGTTGTAGAAACATCTCAAGGATGATCAATGGAAACAGAATGCACCTGAGCTCGACTTCGAGTCTCATAGCAAAGGGTCTGAATACTTATGTAAATATGGTATTTGTGCTTTTTATTTTTAATAAATTAGCAAAAACGTCTAAAAACCTGTTTTCGCTTTGTCATTATGGGGTATTGTGTGTAGATTGATGAGAAAATTTTTTATTAAATCAATTTTTGAATAAGGCCGTAACGTAACAAAATGTGGAAGAAGTCAAGGGGTCTGAATACTTTCCAAATGCACTCTTTTATTATTTTTATTTTTTTATTTCACCTTTATTTAACCAGGTAGGCTAGTTGAGAATAAGTTCTCATTTACAACTGCGACCTGGCCAAGATAAAGCAAAGCAGTGCGACACAAACAACAACACAGAGTTACATGGAATAAACAAGCGTTCAGTCAATAACACAATAGAAAAAAAAGAAAGTCTATATACAGTGTGTGCAAATGGCATGAGAAGGTATGGCAATAAATAGGCCATAGTTGCAAAGTAATTACAATTTAGCAGATTAACACTGGAGTGATAAATCAGCAGATGATGATGAGCAGATGATGGTGTGTAAGTAGTGATACTGGTGTGCAAAAGAGCAGCAAAGTAAATAAAAACAATATGGGGATGAGGTAGGTAGATTGGGTGGGCTATTTACAGATGGACTATGTTCAGCTGCAGCGATCGGTTAACTGCTCAGATAGCTGATGTTTAAAGTTAGTGAGGGAAATGTAAGTCTCCAGCTTCAGCGATTTTTGCAATTCGTTCCAGTCACTGGCAGCAGAGAACTGGAAGGAAAGGCGGCCAAAGGAGGTGTTGGCTTTGGGGATGACCAGTGGGATATACCTGCTGGAGCGCATGCTACGGGTGGGTGTTGTTATCGTGACCAGTGAGCTGAGATAAGGCGGAACTTTACCTAGCATAGACTTGTAGATGACCTGGAGTCAGTGGGTCTGGCGACGAATATGTAGCGAGGGCCAGCCGACTAGAGCATACAGGTCGCAGTGGTGGGTGGTATAAGGCACTTTGGTAACAAAACGGATGGCACTGCGATAGACTGTATCCAATTTGCTGAGTAGAGTATTGGACGCTATTTTGTAGATGACATCGCCGAAGTCGAGGATCGGTAGGATAGTCAATACTATGTTAACAACATTAAGTTTTTATCATAAACGTCACAATTATCTAATCTGCAAGCTAGAACTACCATATTTTCATTTCACTGGTGGAAGTGGGAAGTTTCGACTGTGTATTGGTCTGCTCATAATAAACCACAAAGTCTGGTATTCACAGGGAATGCTGATACTGCCCACTAGATTGAGCAGGCGTGCCCACAAACTTGAATAATGGCGTTGTTTACTTTGAACAACCAACACAGTACACTCAGAACTTCTCTAGGCAAGAATTTTTTGAAAATATTTTTCACTGTTTTTCATCATGCCTGTGTGGTGTTCTGTGTCTGTGCTTGCTAATTACAAAGTGCGAAAGTGAGTCATCTTTCACCATTCTACCTACCAGAGGTTCACCCCGATTCTGCCGGTGGCTTATCTTCACCATTCTAAATCATATAGGTAGCTACTGTATCTTTTGGTATTCACACGGTCTATCAATTTTGCCATTGCCATGGTAGTCACTGTTAGACTGGTAGCTAGCTACCTTCAGTAGAGTAAACATGTTTGTTTGTTAATGCCATTTTTGACTGACTTTAGCTAACGTAAGCTAGTTAATGTTACCAAATAAAGAATATCTCCGTTTAGAAGCCATTTATTCCACCTTTGTCTGGAAAAAACTGTGTTACTAAAAATAGAATTGTCGATAGCTAACTCACTCTGTGTGTTGGTAGTAATGCTGAATGTGTATAAATCGTCTATGGTTGGTTAGTTGGTTCTCAGCCATTCTCAGCTGACTAGCAATCTTGCTGGCAATTTAGTGTTGCTAGTTAGCTAACTAGCAACACTAAGTAAGATTAAATATCTTAAATCAAGGCAATATATGCTTGTTTTTTGTCTGACAAGATATTTCTTCTTATCAGCCAGTTTTTATGTTGGAGCATTTCACTTGTTTCAAGCTTTTTTGTCCTTAATTATCTTAATAAAATAATATAACTTGTTACTGAGATTGTATTACTGGTTCTGAGTAACTTAATGCTCGAAACTAGAATTACCAGAATTATAAAGCAGTTTGATCAACACTGACAAGTACAAAACTGCTTTGTCAAAGTCAGAATTTCTTATTTCAAGCATCTTATCCTTTTCATCTCTTCACATATTAAGAACAGATAATGACCAAATGGAATTCACTGTTTTATTGTCAATCTTACACGCAGCACAGTAATCATGTAGACAAAATACAGTACAGAACACATAAATATTGTAGATCTTTAACCTCTGATACAGGTCCCATCTCCCTTTCATTTGAATAAATTAGGTGCATTGAACTGTCAACATTTTGCCAGCTTTCATATGTTTGGTTCTGATTGATCACAGATTTGCAAATATAAAAAAAATTGAGCTTGGAAGCCCATTGTTTAAAGAAACAATGTTTATACTTGAACCGCATACACATATGTCTAACCATTGGACCCAATGACTTTATCTGTGATGGCAAATGTATCATATAATGCTGTTTAGGTGTAACATTGCAGTCTGAAAAAAGCTCCTTCCAATGCTTCAAATGATTTTCAATGAGTAACTTCAACCTAGACACAGTCGCAATGGAAAGAACAGGTGCAAATACTATCTGTACAATCTCTATTAGCTCAATATGCATTGACTTCCAAACTCTCCAAAACAAATGGCAATATCCTTAGCAGGACAAGCATTTGCCCAGATGACTGTTTTAGTTTACCATCACTTGATGTTAATGTAGTAACAGAAATTGGGGATGGCCGATCTCTAACATCTAGAGGGGAATAAGGGAAACCAAGAATAGTCCAGACCAATCTGTCCTGACACAACAAGATGATTCAAAACACATTTGATTTCCAATGGGGCTATGCCCTCCAGAATTACATGCATAATGTCTTGCGGAGTTTGTTGTATGATATCAAAGGCTGAGAATTCAACTAACTTGCTCCTTCTATTGATCCCATATGTTGTTCTCAGGCTGTTGCGAAGCACGTCCGTCTTTGTTTTTTCTATTTCATCACACTGTCTGACATGCTTCTCCAATGTCCTTTTAGTATATGCATCTTCATTGAAGTGTGACTGCATGTCCTCAAAAGAACACTCACAGTGTCTGCACTTAGCCCACACCCTCTTTGAACCCTGCTAGTTCATGATGTGCCAGGGTGTCTCCAGAGAGAGAGACCATGGCACCATATATCGTTTTCTCTCTGTTAATAGTTAGCATTTTAACCCCACTGTACAATGCATCCATGTCTTCCCTGATTCTATTCAATATTCCATCTCCACCAGATTGACGGAGGTCTGCTGATCTAGCCATGGCAAGTAGCCTGATAGCAGCCAGTTTAGACCTGTATTTTGAATTTATATTTCCTACGGTGTAGTACCATAAACAACTTGTTTTTTTGATGCAAAGGATCCTAGTGGATTACAGATTTCTATTTCATCCGTGTACAGAACGATCTGCAATGCATTTGGTTTCTCTGAAAATAAGGGATGTGATTTTAGAAGAGCACCATCAACAATGTCATGAAAAAAACATTCCCTGCACATCTGGGGTCCCTTTTCAACCACAGACACAATCCTTGGGTGTGATAAGAACTGTTCTAGACTTTTGACTAATGGTACATAATAAAATAATTTGTCTTTGATGAAAATGTCTATTGATCCTCCACATTTCATCCTGCATATGATTCGAGCAATTGGAATTTCCTCTGCATCCAAACAGCTAAACTGCTTCTTAATAACACTGTCCTGTCTAAATGTTGTTGCAACGCCAGCAAAAGGGTCAATGAAATTGTCAAATATATCCATTGCATCTTTTTCAAGTTGACCTGATGTGCTTCCTGAATGCTTCTTTACCACTGCCTCCATCTGCTTCCTGAGGTTGTCCAATAGTGATGATCGATACTGCTGTACCCCAGCAACGAGAAAGAGAGAGAGAACGAGAGAGAGAGAGAGAGAGAGAGAACGAGAGAGAACGAGAGAGAGAGAACGAGAGAACGAGAGGTCGAGAGGTCGAGAGAACGAGAGAGAGAGAGAGAGAGAGGTCGAGAGAGAGAGAGAGAGAGAGAGAGAGAGAGAGACAGGTTGAGAGAGAGAGAGAGACAGGTCGAGAGAGAGAGAGAGGTCATCAATCATGGAGGTTGGAACACACCTATGATATTCAGATTTGCTTATGACATATTCATTAACATAAGGACATAAGGGATCAACAATAGTAAGGTGGACAACCTAGCACTGAGAATGAACTCAACCATCACTGAACCACTACAAAATGCTCTGCATAATGTAACAAACCAAACGCTGTGCTCTGTTCAGAAAAAAAGCATCTTACCTGTGAGATGCTTGGCTCTGGCATTTATCACAAAAGCAGTGGCATGTGTTGTCAGATCCTAAACATTTTTTGACATTGAATGTAGCATCCTGACATGTGTCGGCTGGACATTACTAGTTCATGACAAGTATAATGTTTGTGACAGGAGAAGTGGTTGCAAAGACTGACTATGAATACTATTAGTAAATCTAAGTACTTAAAAAAAATATGGTCAATTTCAGTAGATTGCCACCAACCGAGTAACTTACTTGTTGCACTGTGACAGCTCCATGTTGGTCAATGCCCCTTTGCCCTTCATCTGAGTCAGATGGATGGAGTTGCTGATCAGTGATGCTGGAGTTAGCTAGAAGCTGATCGGGCTGAATGTTGTCCTGTGTACCACACATCAAAGAAACAGATTATTATTTGAAATTGTATTTAGTTTCACCAATAGAGCTATTTAAGTGTTTTGTTCCTATTTATCATTGATTATTTTCACATTAACCCAGCTTTAGCCATAAGAGTCATTATAGCTAAAATTATCGAATAGCCTATGGACAGCATGACTTTGGTCTGTGTATCGTTCGTTCATTCAATTATTTTTTTAAATCCAGAGAAAAAAAAAGAAAAAATGCTAGCTAGCTACTTACTTGTTCCGGTGGTACTTGGCTTTCCTCCGATGGCTGTTCATCTGGTCGGGTGCAATCAAGTAGGTGTTGAAGGTGGTTTCTCTTTACATAACGATAGAAGGAATTGTACACTCTATATTCCTCAGTGCATCCGTCAATACCACAGAGCAACCAGAAATCAGGGCTGCGGCTGTGCAATCTATTGATATGGCTCAATAACAGTTTCAATGAAAAAGTAATAAAAACGCAGCAGATAACGCACTGCCAAAGCATCTTGAACGTTACTAAAAGCAAACGCAGGTAAAACGTTCCCACTGCTTTCGATGAAAATGGTGGAAAGAACTGAAAATGATGTTCACAAGTATTTATAATAGGACTAAGTAATTTGATTGGAGTAGAGTACAACAGCACTGGGACTTTTAACTATACTTGTATCACTCCGCTTTACAGGTGTTCTAATAACCATTAATTACATTAACGATCGTTATCTATCTTAAATTGTAACAAACCTCGCATCGCAAAGATAAACATATTTCCACAAATAACATTTGAGTTAAATGATGAATGGTCGTCAGGAGAGGACGGTAACGTGTAGACCTACACAAAGTTGCAATAGCAAGCTAGTGTGGAGGAAAATGTACATGTGGTCCTTGGCAATAGTCCAGTCCCAGACCAGTTGTGGAACTATGTGTCCCAGTCCAGTTCAAATCAAATCAAATTTATTTATATAGCCCTTCGTACATCAGCTGATATCTCAAAGTGCTGTACAGAAACCCAGCCTAAAACCCCAAACAGCAAGCAATGCATGTGAAAGAAGCACGGTGGCTAGGAAAAACTCCCTAGGAAAAACTCCCTAGAAAGGCCAAAAACCTAGGAAGAAACCTAGAGAGGAACCAGGCTATGAGGGGAGGCCAGTCCTCTTCTGGCTGTGCCGGGTGGATATTATAACAGAACATGGTCAAGATGTTAAAATCTTCATAAATGACCAGCATGGTCAAATAATAATAATCATAGTAGTTGTCGAGGGTGCAACAAGCACGTCCGGTGAACAGGTCAGGGTTCCATAGCCGCAGACAGAACAGTTGAAACTGGAGCAGCAGCACGGCCAGGTGGACTGGGGACAGCAAGGAGTCATCATGCCAGGTAGTCCTGAGGCATGGTCCTAGGGCTCAGGTCCTCCGAGAGAAAGACAGAAAGAGAGAAAGAGAGAATTAGAGAGAGCATATTTAAATTCACACAGGACACCGGATAAGACAAGAGAAATACTCCAGATGTAACAGACTGACCCTAGCCCCCCGACACATAAACTACTGCAGCATAAATACTGGAGGCTGAGACAGGAGGGATCAGAAGACACTGTGGCCCCATCCGATGATACCCCCAGTTGTGGAACTATGTGTCCCAGACCAGTTGTGGAACTATGTGTCCCAGACCAGTTGTGGAACTATGTGTCCCAGTCCAGTTGTGGAACTATGTGTCCCAGTCCAGTTGTGGAACTATGTGTCCCAGTCCAGTTGTGGAACTATGTGTCCCAGTCCAGTTGTGGAACTATATGTCCCAGACCAGTTGTGGAACTATGTGTCCCAGTCCAGTTGTGGAACTATGTGTCCCAGACCAGTTGTGGAACTATGTGTCCCAGTCCAGTTGTGGAACTATGTGTCCCAGTCCAGTTGTGGAACTATGTGTCCCAGTCCAGTTGTGGAACTATGTGTCCCAGTCCAGTTGTGGAACTATGTGTCCCAGACCAGTTGTGGAACTATGTGTGTTGGTGGAGCCAAATAAATGATTAAATAAATAAACAAATCATAATCTGTTGTCGCTTATTACTGTTAACTAATAAATGGCGCTTGTAGAACTGTTGTATAAAAGCAATATCACACTCGAGGTCGTGCTGTTATACTGAATATTATTATCTTCGGCCTGCGGCCTCGTACCTACGACCGAATCACAGCCGTGCTGATATTCAGCACTCCCTCTTGTGTGATATTGCATTACTGACGTACGTTCATCACATTATCTAGCTACATAAGGGAGGCCTATAACTAAAAAGTCAAAGACGGTCCAAATCTTTGAGTCATCTAACAACACCATGAATGAAGATGGAATGGATGACACATATCCAGGCATGGATCATATATCAACCGCAGTATTTGTTTATACCCGTCTACCTTTCTCCTTAGCAAGCTAACGTTAGCTAACGTTCATTTGAATTGGAAAGTTGGCAAACCAAGTTAGCATGCTAATTTTAACTAGGTAACGTTGACTGTTAGCAGTTAATAACTGCACGAACGGCCATTCGTTTAAAAAACTTGAACTTTGGTTAGATTGAGAGTGCTTCATTGCCAGAAATAGTGTTAATGAGGTGTAAATGTGACCCAATGACTGACACCGTCGATTATTTAGCTTTTCCGTCTTTGGCGCCCTTTCTATTGACAATAGAAAATAAATAGAAAGGGCGCCAAAGATGGCGAAGCTAAATTATCGATGGTGTCAGTCATTGTCTACAATCTTAGCTAGGCAAGCAAAGATCAACTAACTAAGATTTTCAATATGAGAGACAATTTAGCATTAATGTTAGTTTCATTAGCTTGCACTATCTTTTGGTTTAAAGTAATTGACGTCAACGTTAATGATATTCTGGTAGTCTAATTTTGTTAGCTAACATTAGCTAGCTTGGTAAATCATTCCTGCATTAATTGGAAAGGGAAGACAGTATGCTAATGTCTCATAACCTATATCAACCTGACACTGCGTCTATAAACTATGATTTAGCTGCTAATTACTTAACTATTTACCATGTGGTTAAATGTGTTTTTCAGCTGCTAAAATAAGCACAGACATGTTGCCCAGCCTCTCTAAGGAGGATTTGGGTGATCTCTTTCCCGGGCCAGAGCACTTCTTCAGAAGGAGAACCATTTGGAGATTTACTCATGGTGAAAATGAGGTAATGTTAGATTTTGACATTTGGGAGACATTTAATCTAACCATGCAGACAGTGTTTCCTGTTATCAAAGTAGCATTTCCTGGCCATCATTACAATACATGTATGTAAAGATGTAGTTGTTTTGGTGTTTGCTGTTAGGTTGTTGTTACATTGTGGTGTTCTTTTTTCTTTATAATTACCCTTGAATAAATGTATGTCTTATACAGGGTGAAGAATCAGACCTGTGTAGACCAGGCACCTCCTCTGGGACCTGTGATTTCAGCCCCACTCCCACCCCCTTTCCCTCCTCCTCCCCAACCCCTTCCACTCTCCACTCTCCACCCCCCTGTCCCCTCCATCCCCCCACCCCTCTCCAAACCCAAGAGACCAACATGGTGCCACCAAAACCGTACAGCTTGTCAGCCCACAGTATGACTTATACATAGACACAGAGTTGGAGAAATCAAGGAGCCACTTTTTTGAAAAACAGCGTGCTGGACAAGAAGGAGACTATATCCTTTCCAAAGATCTTCGCTGTCGCTCAGTCAGGAATACAGTAACAAGCATGATTTCCATTAAGAGATCAGCAGGGGATGACGTCCAGTATCCATGCAGCCGTGAACTCACTATAATGGCGAAGCGTCTCATAGAGTACTACCCAATGCTGCGGGACAGATCTGCAACCAGTGGAGCTGAGTGGGTAAGTCACTACTCAGGTATTCAACACCGGTTTCCAAATGCAGCACTGTTGGATACCTGGCAGCCAAAGTGCAAACATCTGACACTCAAAATAGGAGGGATGTGCTTCATCCAGATCAATCAGGGCAACGTGTCTGTTTGTATCGTTTCATTTCTGGATTCGATTTTGTTTAATGTGATTAATAACACAAACAATTTGTTGTTTGTTAGGAATCTGTGAAGAACAACTTGTGTTCAACAGAATGTGACAACCCCCCAAAAGAAGCAGGGAGCGACCCCTTCAAGAAAGAGGCCACAAAGCCTTAGATTTCAGAGCAGCCAGGAGATGTCCACTGATGAGACTCACGAATCCACCTCCTCAACCCTGATCTTGAAGAGATCCCCACCATCTAGATGCAGCACCCCAGAGGATGAACAGTTGGGTGGTAAGTACACAAATTGAAATAGTGGGTAGTGTTTCCATATAAATTCAACTTCTACTACTACTCTAAATGAGGGACTAGCAACAAAGTGACTATTTAGTCTTCAGTGTTTCCTGTGGAATGAGAGGTTTGGGGGGTTAGAACCAGCGGAATCACTGGTCTTAATTTCAGTCTACATTTTTAAATGTTAATTGGTCGGGTTTGTTATGTTTTCTGGCATCAGAAACTACTGAGAGCCTACAGAACCAGGCGAGACATTATAAACCTTTACAGGAGATGTACAAAATCAAGGCCAGACCCAACCAGAAGGATGTTTCCCAGCTCCTGGACCTTGAATTCCAAGCAAGACGGGCATTCCAAGATACTTCAAGCATATCCCTGCTTCAGAGAACTGGATCATGTAAGCAAATGTATTCATTTTAAGTAGGCCTATGCTTCTTTAGCCTGGTTAACACCAGACCGAATCTCAAATGAGATATGGTGTGGGAACTGAGCAGCATGAGAAGCCATAGCAGGGATGGGCGTAAACTACTTCAGGCAAATGTAAAACAGTGAGCTCGCGAGAATTCGGTCTGGTAGTAACCAGGCTAATGCTTCCTTCGCCTCCAGCTAGATAGACAGACAGTCTTACACTGTCTGTCTGTCTGTCTGTCTGTCTGTCTGTCTGTCTGTCTGTCTGTCTGTCTGTCTGTCTGTCTGTCTGTCTGTCTGTCTGTCTGTCTGTCTGTCTGTCTGTCTGTCTGTCTGTCAGGTTATGGATGAACTCCGGCGGATCCTCGATCGATGGAACTCCCGCTTCATACCTGAACTGAAGACCCGCTGGGGGACCTTTTACAACCAGGCACAGTTTTATGGAGTGTTCAAAAAGGTCATGAAGCCACCGCTGCTGGACAAAGGTAATTACTGGCTCTGTTGACAATGGAGAATCCCATGACCGGATTAATTTTTGTTTAAATAACTGGCTGCAGTAAATCAAATAAAACTATTTTCATTTTTAACAGTGAAGCAATCAATCGCCATGATGAAGGCTTTACCAGATATGTTCCCATCACCTGTGGCTCCCCCGAAGAAGTTAGGACATGCAAGTGAGGCTTTGCTTCACATCCTTGAGGTAAGGAATGTGTGCATGTATTAGAATGTTCATTACTTAACCATAACATACAAAGAGTGTGAATTGTCTTTGTGGTCATATTTGTTTTTCTCTTTGTATTTGTATCAGTCTGCAGAAGACCCCAACACCTTTCTTCAGGCGAGACCACTCTTCAGCCCTGTCGTGATTGTCTGTGAAACCAACTGCATACTGGCCATAGGAACCATGCCTGTGGTGACCTTCCCAAAAGAGGACATCTATGCCAGCGTGACGTATCTCATGGCGTGTCATTACGCCTTTCACCTCACATATCCCAAGTGCATTGGGACACTCCTCTCTGTGCTGCAGACAGAAGTCCTCTCGGACGCCATCCATGACCGGGACATGACTTCTTCATATAAAAAGGCTATGGCCGAGTGGAAAAAGTTCATTACTGACTAGGGTTGCACAATACCATTTTTTTCATTTCCGGTCCCGATAACAGAACTGTGTGTATTGGCCCATCTGCGAACCGATCCAATAACCTTTAATAAATAGGCAGGGCGTTTGTTGTTTATTATAAGAAGGTTTAAAGCACTGTTATGTTTATCTTCCCATTGGTCTTACATTTTCACCTTGACCACCAATGGCCTTTGTTGTTGTTTTTGCATCCTTTGTTCTGCCCATATCAGCCTCTGGATATACTGAGTCCTCAATAAAGTGAAAAGAAAAGAGATTCATTCTTTCTTTAAGCTAGCCAATCTCATTTCTAGTAGTAATACAAGTATATTTATCTTAGTCAGGATTACTTATTTTAAGCACAATATGCAATTTTTCTGTAAATTCCTGGGAATATTGCCTTATTTCAAGACGATTGCAATAGCATTGGATTCTAAATTTAACCATATTTTACTACATATTGAGAAAATCATTCTTAAATCTTTTCTTTGTATCCAGACAAATGTACTTGTTTTTAGTGTAGCTGTACTGGTTTTAAGATATATTTACTAAACATATAGCCTTATTTCAAGATGATGGCACTAGCATTTGCTAAATGTAAGCACATTTTCCTACATATTGAGAAAATTACTCTTAAATCTTTTGTATCCAGACAAATTACTTGTTTTTAGTCTAAATGCACTAGGTTTAAGATATCTGTGCGTTCTTTGAGACTAGATATTTTTACTTGTTTAAAAAATCTGGGCAAGTCAAATTGTCCTGTTCTGTTGGCAGATAATTTTGCTTATTTTAAGTAATATTTCCCTAATTTTATTGCTTTTTTTCTTGTTTTTGAGAGCTGCCTTTTTGCAGTGCAGCAAGCTGACAATATTAAAATATCCATTTTAGATAGTCTTAGCTAGCCAGTCTAATAGAGATCAATACAATTAAATTGTGTATTGTTGTATATTTAGTTGTAGATGGCACCAACATCTCCTTCCAACCCCTGTTGGCCAAAATATTTACAAACTGACACCTAAGATAGCTCAATTTACAGTAAGCATGGTATAAACATGAATTGTGTAGTGTTTGAATGTTTTGTTATGGGGTTACAGGTGGTAACCTGGTGGTAACCTCTGAGGACCACAGAATAACTTCCAGAACATGTAATCAATTTAGTCTACCCCTCTTCTCTTTTACCTTTTCTTTTTGTAAAACTCAGGTTATCTGGAGTGCCCTGCTGAAAATTACCCTAAAGCTGGGGTGTTTTGGGTACACAAGCATGAGGATGCGGACACACCTTGCGGTTATGGCGCACAACAATATTGTGTGACAGAAACCAGCAAGGGACACTGAAAGGTATAAAATCAAGACTACAACAGTAATGAATGATACAACCACCTCATTCTTCCCTCTGCAGATTCTGAAAACACAATACAAAGACATGTCTACAAAAATCCACCATTGACAAGAATGATCTGTCAAATTCAATAGGCTGGGGGAGGTTTACAGACAGTACTTTCAGATGACGAAGGGGGTTTTGGTCATGCAGGGTTGTGCTTACGGTAAATGTATTGTTCTGTATTAGAGCGATTGAGTGGTGCAATTTCTCCTCAATCTCCCATACAACAGTTCATACGGTGTAAGAACTGCACTCCTAAGACTTTTCACACCTTCTTTATCCCCCAGCACATTCACTTTGTTGACTGATCTTTCCTCTCAAAAGCAGCGCCCCTCTTGTCCCTAAACAATTAGATAGCCGCTCGCATTCGGTTGATATCTTTAACAACACAAGCGTGTCCTTACATCCCTTCCACAAAAAGTGTGAAATGCTAAGACCAGAACCATGTCTTTTCAGGAGACCAGCAAATATTCTGAAGAGACCAAACAGTTGGTAGTAAAGAAGCCCTAGACCACTTTCGGCAGAGTCTTATCCATCTGGTCGTTCACCACAGACAAGACAAGCCCATCGCCATGAGGACTAAGAGTTTCAGCTTCCCCAGCCCACCATTGCCAGTGTACCGAAGCTAGATAAAGGACCATGGCTGCGTTTACACAGGTAGCCCAATACTGATATTTTTTTCACTAATTGGTCTCTTGACCAATCAGATCAGTTCTGAAAAAGATTGGACGTGATTACGACCAATTTATGGAAAAAATATCAGAGTTGGGCTGCCTGTGTAAATGCAGCTAATTATTAGAATCATGTGTGCTAGATTAGGGTTGGAGTGAATACCTACAAGATGGTAGCTCTCCAGGAACAGGGTTGGAAAGCCCTGATGTAGAACCAGCATAAAATAAATCTGGATCTTTTCTATCAATCTTTGAAATTTAACTGCCCTTATGGATTCACAGAAAATATTTACATAAGATGTACAGGTCTCTGTAGCATCAAACAGATGCTAGACATTCAGATATTGTCAGTCGTTGCTAGGAGTGGTGGTAGGAGTCAGGCGCAGAGAGCAGAGGTGAGGAACTGTGTGTTTATTCAATAAAAACACAACACGATCGACGCCAACACAACGGGCGTGAAAAATGCAAAGTGCCCAAACAACAGGTGCACAGCATGCATGAAAATAGAACAGTAGTAGATCGCCAGCACATCCAAATACAAAACACAACCTGACGCTAAATAATCCCGCACAACACTGGGCGGGCTAACCAGGCTTAAATAACCAAAATCAAAAGACAAATGAGGAACAGGTGCAACCAATAAGACAAACCAAACGAAAAGGAAAAAAGGATCAGCGGCGGCTAGTAGGTCGGTGACGACGACCGCCGAGCGCCGCCCGAGCAGGCAGGGGAGCCACCTTCGGTGGGATTCGTGACAGATATCCAAAGAACGTTTGTTTATATGTCAAAATCTAAAATACAGGAGAGTGCATACTATTTAATGTTAACTTAAGATAACTTGGAATTCAACAAGAATATTATATGGTAAAGGTAACATACAAAACAAATTGTATGAACAGTGTAGTACAGTTCAGTGTGTCCGAGGGTATCTCAGGTGTAGAGACACACAAGTGCAGAGAACTGTCGTTACAGATAGTTACACCAGATAATGTGTTTTACCCAAAGATTTTTGCTGACATTTTGTCTATTTCAAGTCTTCTCTCATTGATCGAGACAGGTGGGTGTCCACTCCAAAGTACTACATGTCATGATGACAGAGATCTGTCTTGATGAGAGACTTGAAATAGACAAGATGGCAGCATACACATTGTTGGAGTACTTCATGGAGGCGGAGCATTTTCTAAATTCAAACTGACCCCTTGCAAATGGACACAGACATTTTACGAGGCTCGTGTTTCCCTGAATCGAGGACAAAGATGGCATCGCTAAGGTTGGTCAACAATTATCTGTGCTTCGCCAAACTACCTATCCTGTAACTCCCAGGGATGGATACCAAAAAATCTTTGATTAAATCACATTATCTGTTGTAACAATCTGTAGCTAAGAAAACTGGTGATCAGCAGATGATGGGAGAGGTGGACATGATGAAATTGCCATTCCAAAGAAACATAGAGTAAGTTCAGGGAATACTTGTAAAGTAGTGGGAGGAGTGTTGCCATGATCAAACTGCCATTCATCTCATGAGTCATCTGCTTAACCTGTTATGGCTAGGGGGCAGTATTTTCACGGCTGGATAAAAAACGTACCCGATTTAATCTGGTTACCACTCCTACCCAGTAACTAGAATATGCATAAACTTATTACATATGGATAGAAAACACCCTAAAGTTTCTAAAACTGTTTGAATGGTGTCTGTGAGTATAACAGAACTCATTTGGCAGGCAAAAACCTGACAAGGTTTCAGGCAGGAAGTGGCCTGTCTGACAAGGTGTCGTTCTTCTTGTCTCTGTTTATTGAAGAGTGAGGATCTTAGCTGTCCCGTGACACTTCCTACGGCTGCCATAGGGTCTCAGAAGGCGGTAAAAAGCTGAATCGTGGCTTTGCAGGCTCTGGCTGAATAAAAGTAGCGTGTTTGGGTAGTGGCTGGTTACAGTACTGTGAGACTCAGGCTCGTGCCCGCGTCGACCGAAAGCTTTGTTTACTTTCCTCTGTTTAGCTAAAAGGAGATTCCCGGTCGGAATATTATCGCTTTTTTACGAGAAAAATGGCATAAAAATGGATTTTAAACAGCGGTTGACATGCTTCGAAGTACGGTAATGGAATATTTAGATTTTTTTTGTCACGAATTGCGCCATGCGCGCGACCCTGATTTACCATTTCAGATAGTGTCTGGGACGCACGAACAAAACGCCGCTATTCGGATATAATGATGGATTATTTTGGACCAAACCAACATTTGTTATTGAAGTAGCAGTCCTGGGAGTGCATTCTGACGAAGACAACAAAAGGTAATCAAACTTTTATAATAGTAAACCTGATATTGGTGAGTGCTAAACTTGCCGGGTGTCTAAATAGCTAGCCCGTGATGCCTGGGCTATGTACTTAGAATATTGCAAAATGTGCTTTCACCAAAAAGCTATTTTAAAATCGGACATATCGAGTGCATAGAGGAGTTCTGTATCTATAATTCTTAAAATAATTGTTATGCTTTTTGTGAACGTTTATCGTGAGTAATTTAGTAAATTCTTAGTGAATTCGCCGGAAGTTTGCGGGGGGTATGCTAGTTCTGAACGTCACATGCTAATGTAAAAAGCTGGTTTTTGATATAAATATGAACTTGATTGAACAAAACATGCATGTATTGTACAACATAATGTCCTAGGGTTGTCATCTGATGAAGATCATCAAAGGTTAGTGCTGCATTTAGCTGTCTTCTGGGTTTTTGTGACATTATATGCTAGCTTGAAAAATGGGTGTCTGATTATTTCTGGCTTGGTACTCTGCTGACATAATCTAATGTTTTGCTTTCGTTGTAAAGCCTTTTTGAAATCGGACAGTGTGGTTAGATAAAGGAGAGTCTTATCTTTAAAATGCTGTGAAATAGTCATATGTTTGAAAAATTGAAGTTTTTGTATTTTTGAGGAATTTGTAATTCGCGCCACGCCTATCATTGGATATTGGAGCAGGTGTTCCGCTAGCGGAACGTCTAGATGTAAGAGGTTAAAATCCAGCATAATGTCTAATCCCTCTAGAGGGATACAGTTCACAGCATGCAGTTCTTCTACAATGACACACACACAGGCAAATGAATTATGTTTCTGTATCTAGAATCCACTTCAGGAAGCAGCCCAGGCACTACACGATATTGTCTGTAAGACAAAAAAAAGAGAAATGTATACTCTATTGTACAGTTTGAACAACAGTTGAACCATGCCAAAATAGCATCAACATTATGGTAGACTAGTTGAACATGCATACTGTACATGTGCACAGGCACAGAGATTACATTTACAACAATATCTACCCTAAGAAATATGGCATAACCCTAAACCTCTGCACAGTGACCAGGCCATGCAAATGAGCCTACGTAAGTAGGCAGACAGTATCTACCTACAGCCATGTCTATCAGTCATGCTTAGGCAAATATTTGTGATAGTAAAACCAGCTTCAGTTTTAGAGCTTTACAACAGTAAATTGTTGTATTATTGTTTCTCATCACTGTTTGCTAGTAAACTTAGCTAGCTAGCTAGCTTGCTGGATATGCGATACTTGTTATTTACATCTGTTTGGAGCACGGGGCCCCGGCCACTGTGTCTACCCTTGTCAGTTATGTTACATAGCTAGCTTGAAAAAGTATTTATAGTTGCTGATGTTACACATGTTTGTTAACAAGTTACAAATGCGAGGTGTGGCGCATAACAAGTTAGCAGGCACCAGGCTAACTAGCTAGCCAACTCCATTCATGTGCTAATGTTTGCTAGCATCGTTTGTAGCTGAACTTGTAACATGAAATGAGAACTTGTTCTCAACTGGCCTACCTGGTTAAATAAAGGTGAAATAAAAAAAATATATATATATTTTTTTATAGCTAAATCCAAGTCTTTGTTTCAAATTCTCTTCGCTATATTTCAGTTGAAATATGTATAGTTGAATGTCACCATGTAGCTAATGTAGCTCCTTCGTCAAATTCATGTTGATGAGAGGAATCACTTGAAGCCATTGCGGTCTGGTTGGTCCTTTCAGTTTTGCCCGATGGATTGTTGTTAGTGTCCACCTTGGGAGAGGGAATGGGGCCAGAGCACGAACACAAGTTGTCTTCTTTCAGAGACTGGAAAAAAATGTGTCTGCTTGTATATTTACTAATGAATCCGCCTATAGGAACATTGTTGAAAGACATCTAATGGACAGCCATATGCAGTATACACCCACAAAAACGTATAGTGCGATCAGTATATCATAGAGCCTTCGCAAAATGCCAAAAAGCGTGACTACATGTATTTTTAGACCTCGCCTCCCCCATCAATAAACCGGAAGCCATCATAGGGTGTATCATTCAGCGCGCCAAGCCCTGACCTGCCTTCCTTCTGGGCAATTATGTGTGAAACACATCTCACTGTCCTAGAAATGCCTCAGCCATGATGAAAACAAGATTCCCCCAGGGTGAAATTCCCCTTTAACACTTTTAGCTTCCAGTTGACAGCTTTGCCTGCCTAGGGACCATAATTCCCAGTACAATCCCAGACATTTGGCTGGCAACATACAGTTTGAAACTCTAATGTGCCGTACCAGTGAATTTCCAACCAAAAAAGTCAAGCAACAGCGTTCAAAGCCATCGAAGACCTTTTTTACTGCACTTTGGCACACTTGAAAAAGTTCCCTGTCGACTCGCCTCCAACCTCACCAACTCAGTCTCGAACAGATCCGGTAAATAGGATTTCGAAAATCGAATAACACACTCCGATGAGAACTCAAACGTTCTCACAGCTTGTCTAGTGTTCTTCTCTTGTCTCACATAAGGATCGTAATGAATGTACTGTAATTGCACAAGCAGGCGATCAAAACACCCCCAAAGGATGTGGTGGGAGGATTCTAAACAACGTTGCTTTCTGATGACTAGGAAATGATGCATTCATCATCAGTGGTGAGGGCAAACATCTGATTCCACCCATAGCGTGAGGAGACTGAACAAGAGCTGCAGAGACCCACTTGAGTGTTATCAGAGAGAAGAGGTTATGATGAGAGTGGTAGAGGGGGAGTAGGATAGGGAGAGAGAGAGAGAGAGAGAGCAAGAGAGGGAGAGACAAGAGAGACAGGTGCTAGGTAAAGGAGGAAAGGGGGGATGGGAAAAATGGAGAGAAGGGAAAAAATGAAGGGCCTACATGGATGTACAGATTGTAGGGTCTTAATTTGATCATTCTTTTGTTGATGAGAATTTTCCTGCACATCAGGAAATGCAAACTTGTAGTATATTCAAGGTTTAAAAAGGCTTCTAAAGTTTGTAATTTCCACTTTACAATGTCAGACTTGATTTGCCCTAACGGAAAATGTATCAATCCCTACACAAAATGTACATTTATTCTAATCCACATAATACTTTACATTTTCTGTTGCTGCAGGATTATTTTCTTGCTGTAGCAAACTGGCTCAAATTAAGATCCTACATCTGTATGGTGAAACAGACAATAGTAGGTAGAGAGTTAACCTGAGAGAAATAGACGGCAGGTAGTGGCAGGTAGCCAAGTGGTTAGAGCGTTGGACAAGTGACTGAAAGGTTGCAAGATCGAATCCCTGAGCTGACAAGGTAAAAGATCTGTCGTTCTGCCCCTGGACAAGACAGTTAACCCACTGTTCCTGGGCCGTCATTGAAAATAAGAATTTGTCTTAACTGACTTGTGTAGTTAAATAAAGGTAAAATAAAAAAGACAGGTACATGGATTGAGGGAGGGATGAGTAAATGGGAGATTGGAAAAAATTATGGGTTTGGTTGGATCGATGGATGAACAGATAGATGAGTGATATACAGTAGGAGAGAGTTAAACATTGACAGAAACAGATGGGTAAATGGATTAAGGGAGGGATGGAAAGATGAGAAAGTGTAAGGAGAGCAATGGACTATATAGTTTATATTGACTCTGGGGACCAGGGGACATAAACTCCTGTACAGATATGTCTCCTTATGTGGCAGAGTAGCTATGAAGTGTATTCAGTGAAGTGAGGTTTGGGATTAGGGGTTCTATATTCCCTGTGTGTCAGTGACCAAGTTCTCACCATGTCATTTAGACAATATATACTCACACCACAGGAGGTTGGTGGCACCTTAATTGGGGAGGACGGGCTTGTGGTTATGGCTGGAGGGGAATCAGTGGAACAGTATCAAATACATTAAACACATGGTTTCCAGGTGTTTGATGCCATTTCATTTGCTCCGTTCCGGCTATTATTACGAGCTGTTCTCTCCTCAGCAGCCTCCACTGACTCACACAGATGACAAACCTAGATTTTATCCCAGACCTCGCATGTGAAATCAAGATCAGCAAACATGATTTTAATAAAAACATTCCGCCATATCTCCAATGGGGTAGATAAATATTTGCCCAGTTTTATAATTAAAAATGTAGCTGATCCCACTGTAGATACAAAGTACTAGCAGCTTAGTTCCACATACAGTCAGCCCTTTTAACTCCCCAAAAACCTGATCTGGAATAGAATAGCCTGTTTTACACCGTGACTATAGCCTGAGAGTGACATAAAATTAAACCAACAGCCAATATCTCCAAAGGTCAACGCTGATAAATCACTCACAGTCCGATTCTCAGTGTTACAGTTTCCTGTCACGGTGACTCTGGCCATAACTTCTACCCACCATCTTCCGTGCCAAAGAGTGAATTATCTTGTTACATTTCTGTACATGACGCCTTTCTGGATTTTTCTGTCCTCTCTCTCCGTGTTCGGGAGAACATTAGATTATGTAGAACGCGTTAGCGCTAGTCGTCAGGGAGAGCCCCTTACGGGTATTTACATAGTTGGAATCTGAGGGGTTTGTGCGGAGGCTGTCTGCTCTAATATCCGTCAACGACCCCACGGTTGACGGTAAAACATCCTCTGGGAGCCTTCAGGTGGGGGGGGGGGGGATTCTTCATGTCAGGGGGGATATAAATATTTCCTTTGTGTTGATTGTCCATTATCCGAGCGCCGTAACGTGTTTTGGGTCGTATTTTTCTCTGACTCGGGCTTCAACACGGCTAGAGTGCTCTTTTGGGTCTGCTATGTAATCCACTAAAGGACTGACAAGACATGACTGGTCTGGATGGTGTCTGGAAAGACGATGGTGTAGAAGACAGTGGCAACTCCCTTCTACTTACAACTACTATACACAACACTCAAGGTTAAAAGTACAGTTGTAGCTATTCTTATGTAGACTAATTAGGGTTAATGTGACATCCTCATCACCATCATCATCACTTTTAGAAATGTCACAACCCTGCTATTATTGCATATATATCCTGATTTCCACTCTGCGGATGCGTCATTGGTCACAACAGTTAGTTGCCTATATTCATGCATTTTAATCCCCATATTAGTTCTGACCACCCACACCACCCACACTACTGGTGAATAAACAAATATGCTCGGCTGCACAGGATTGTGGGCCAGTGCTGTCAGGGCCTGGGTAAATATGATATGACCTGACGCTGGGACCTTGGCAGTGCTCATTGGCATGGCTACCTGCTGTGCCCTCTCACCACGGACACCTTCGGCTGGGGCAGAGTGAGCTGTGGGCTATCAGTGTGTGATGCTGGCCGGTCGGCCTCCCTCCACTTTGACAGACAGCGTGTCCGATTGGCCCCTAGACATAGTGGCCAGGGCCCCGTGCTTCACTCTGGATTATCTCTTTCCTGACCATCCACTGTCGAGTTGTCTATAGTGCTGCAGTTTCCATACTCAGCAGTGTGTTTACAGGAAACGGTGGATCGGGGCCATTGGAGGGCTGCGGTTGATGATTATTTTTGGGCTGTGGCTATAGATGTACTATGATCTTTTTTTTCTCGGGTCACTGAAAGTTCCAAAATCTTTAGGTATGGTCACAGCACAAACAAGTTTAGGAACCACTGGGTTACCAGATCAGGACAAAACAACATCTTCCATTTCTGTATCTACAAGTAAAAATTAATAATTGTAGAATAATGCAAAATAAATACCCATTACATTTTTTGAAAGGAGGACTTTTGAGAATGGCTTATCTCAGGGCATAGCATTTTGAACAAACTGAAAAGTGCTCACCGACAGGCAAAGCTAATGTAATTTGATTGCATTTGAGTGACAAAAGCAACACAGCATTTTGACCGCTCAACAGCAGCAACCAAAAATCACATAACTTCGTCAAAAATAGAAATGCCCTTTCGCCCTACCTGGACAGTTGACCATGACCATCCGCCCAGTGATAACGCCACCGGTAACTGTAACTATGAACCAGGAAGTCTGTTTTTAGCATGAAGAGAGCACCCATAATCATGATGAAGGAGGTGTCTGCCGTGTCCCAGAAGTGCATGGAGCTATGAGAGCATTGTGTCTGTATACCAGGGATCTCTCCCTATGCCACGGCTCCCTTAGACTGATTTATGGCGGGCCCAGGAGGCTGACACTAGTCTTCCGTGGAAGAAAGGAACATGAAGCTCTTTATTTTCACCTCATCAAGCTCACAAGGTATCTGACTCCCAAAAAAAGCTTCTCCCAAGTGGGTGTGACACCTACTCCCGTTGCTTGCTGCACTGCTGATTGGATTCCAACTGGCGATCTGTTTACCGTCTGCCATTTACCACACTCCCCCCTCTCTCCTGAGCTTTCACTCGCCTCCAGCACACACGCACTGTTAGGGGCGAGTGACTATGAACTTACAATGGTTGGCCCCAAGTCGTTATATTTTTCTCTGCTGCGTTATGCTATTTGCCTCATGACTCCTGCGTGCTTTGTTGACTATGAACTTGCTTGTATAGCCAACTTTCTTGTTTGTTCCCACACTCGGGACTCTGACTCTCTATTGGTTACATGGACTCTTGGCCTCCCATCCTATTCTAACCACGTCTCGCCGGCTTTGTATTCATGTTACCTGATACAATTGCTGTACAATATGATCTTGTTGCCATCAATTTTTATTTTTATTTAACCTTTATTGAACTATGCAAGTCAGTTAAGAACAAATTCTTATTTACAATGATGGCCTACCCCGGCCAAACCCAGACGACGCTGGGCCAATTGTGCTCCACCTTATGGGACTCTCAATCATGGCCGAATGTGATGCAGCCTGGATTCAAACCAGGAACTGCAGTGACACTGAGATGTGGTGCCTTAGACCACTGCGCCACTTGGGAGCCCCCCAATGCACATTCAAATTGTATAAATCAACACTGCAGAGCTCTCCCTGTTCTCTGCAGTGCCCTGGTTGTATTACTGTTGATTATATCTGGAAATGTGCATGTACCCTGACCCATCTACTGTTGCTAGCACCAATTCTGATTTGTTCTCTGATATCTGCTTCACTGATTTCTACTCTCGTAAAAGCCTGAGTTTTCTGCACGTTAACACTAGAAGCTTATTACCTAAAATGTATCAAATGAAAGTGTGGGTTCACAGCTCCAATCCAGATGTGTTGGTCATAACTGAGACGTTTATTTTAACTAGGCAACGCTATATCCTTTTTTGGCACAACAGATCTTCTAAAGGTGGTGGAGTGGACATCTTTACCAAGGAACAACTTCAGTGCTAGATTGTCTCCACCAAATCTGTCTCCAAACAATTTGATTTGCTGGTTTTACGCATTAAACTTTCAAATAGCTCTTTGTTAACTGTTGCTGGGTGTTATCGTCCTCCTCCAGCACCGGCCTGTACCCTACCTGCCCTATGCTCTCTCCTGGCCCCTAACACTAAGAATTGTTCCCGCTAGGTGACCTAAACTTGGACATGCTTAAACCACCTGATCGAGTCCTAAAGCAATGGGACTCCTTAAATCTTCTCAGATTATTACTAATCCCACAAGATATGACTTTAAACACCCAGAAAAGGCTACTCTCCTTGATGTTATCCTTACAAATAATCCTGATAAGTATCAGACTGGTGTTTTCTGTAATTACCTTAGTGATCACTGTTTTACAGCCTGTGTTCATAATGGCCTCCAAAACAAAGGTCATGTGGTTTGGTAAGAAGAATGCCCCTCTCCCCACCGGTGTGATTACTACCTCTGAGGGTTTAGAGCTTGAGGTAGACACATCATACAAGTACTTGGGAGTATGGCTAGATGATACATTGTCATTCTCTCAGCACATATCAAAGCTGCAGACTAAGGTTAAATCTAGACTTGGTTTCCTCTATCGTAATCACTCCTCTTTCACCCCAGCTGCCAAACCCTGATTCAGATGACCATCCTACCCATGCTAGACTATGGAGATGTAATTTATAGATTGGCAGGTAAGGGTGCTCTCGAGCGGCTAGATGTTCTTTACCATTCGGCCATCAGATTTGCCACCAATGCTTCTTATAGGACACATCACTGCACTCTATACTACTCTGTAAACTGGTCATCTCTGTATACCTGTCGCAAGACCCACTGGTTGATGCTTATTTATAAAACCCTCTTAGGCCTCACTCTCTCCTATCTGAGATACCTACTGCAACCCTCATCCTCGTCATACAACACCCGTTCTGCCAGTCACATTCTGTTAAAGGTCCTCAAAGCACACACATCCCTGGGTCGCTGCTCTTTTCAGTTCACTGCAGCTAGCGACTGGAACGAGTTGCATAAAACACTCAAACTGAATAGTTTTATCTCAATCTCTTCATTCAAAGACTCAATCATGGACACTCTTAATGACAATTGTGGCTGTTTCGCGTGTTTTGTTGTCTCTACCTTCTTGCCCTTTGTGCTGTTGTTTGTGCCCAATAATGTTTGTACCATGTTTTGTGCTCCTACCATGTTGTGTTGCTACCATGTTGTAGTCATGTTGTGTTGCTACCATGCTGTGTTGTCATGTGTTGCTGCCATGCAATGTTTTTGTCTTAGGTCCCTCTTTATGTAGTTTTGTGTTGTCTCTCTTGTCATGATGTGTGTTTTGTCCTATGTTTGTATTTTATTTTTTATTTTTCATCCCAGCCCCCATCCCCGCATGAGGCCTTTTGGTAGGCCGTCATTATAAATAAGAATTTGTTCTTATTAACTGACTTGCCTAGTTAAATAAAGGTTAAATAAAACAATATAAATAACAAAAGGAGTGACGGCTTCCTGCTGTATGGCTGTGAACTGTAGTACAGTGAAACTGGGATGAGCGAGGGAGGTGAAAAAAAAACAGAGGCCACAGTTTAAAAACAGTGGACTTCCTGTCTGGTTTGTACGACGCAGCAGCAAATCACAACACCTTGTACTGATTTCGGTATGTTAGGTTTCGAAAATATTTAAAAAAATCTTTCCACCAAAATCAATGTTGTTTCCCAAGTTAATTCTCTCCGTTATATGACGTCCTATAACGCTTTAAAGCTCAACGGGTCAATGGAGAGAACTGGCCCATTCCAGTCCCTACCTCATGTTGCCTTCACTCCACACTTCAGGAGAGAGATATATCTATTCCTGGGAGAGGTGTAGTGGACATCCCAAAGAGCACCTGCAATTGTGCGGAATGAAAAATCGATAGCGTTGTTCTAGATTAATTACCCGCCCAAGGCAGCCGGAGTGGCGGGAATGGAAAACGACGAGCACTGTTGGTCGGGGCCCCTCACTTTGTGTATGTGTGTGTTGCAATCTGCACCCTAAACACCAAACTCATTATGGCTTCGATCAATGAACAGGCCTAACGATTGGCTGATTTGTGTTCTGTTTAAGAGATTCCTCCTCTCTATCTCTTCCCCTCCTTTTCCCTCCATTATGGCTGACGGTAGGGTTTCTAGTAAGGTTATCTAGACCAGAACTGAACTGCCATGCGACACAGTGACATGCCACTGACTGACATCTCTATTTCTTCTCTACTCTGTCCTCTCTACTCTGTCTTCTCTACTCTGTCTTCTCTACTCTGTCTTCTCTACTCTTCCTTCTCTACTCTTCCTTCTCTACTCTGTCCTCTCTACTCTGTCCTCTCTACTCTGTCCTCTCTACTCTGTCCTTCTCTACTCTGTCCTCTCTACTCTATCATATCTACTCTATCATATCTACTCTGTCTTCTCTACTCTTCCTTCTCTACTCTGTCCTCTCTATGTCTTCTCTACTCTTCCTTCTCTACTCTGTCTTCTCTACTCTGTCTTCTCTATTCTGTCTCCTCTACTCTGTCCTCTCTACTCGATGTCCTCTCTACTCTATGTCTTCTCTACTCTATGTCTTCTCTACTCTGTCTTCTCTTCTCTGTCTTCTCTACTCTGTCTTCTCTACTCTGTCTTCTCTTCTCTATGTCTTCTCTACTCTATGTCTTCTCGACTCTGTCTTCTCTACTCTGTCTTCTCTACTATTTCTTCTCTGTCTTCTCTACTCTGTCCCCTCTACTCTATGTCCTCTCTATTCTGTCTTCTCTACTCTATGTCTTCTCTACTCTGTCTTCTCTGTCTTCTCTTCTCTGTCTTCTCCTCTCTGTCTTCTCTACTCTGTCTTCTCTACTCTATGTCTTCTCTTCTCTATGTCTTCTCTACCTTCTCTACTCTGCCTTCTCTACTCTCTTCTCTACACTGTCTTTTCTACTCTATGTCTTCTCTATGTCTTCTCTTCTCTACTCTGTCTTCTCTACTCTGTCCTCTCTACTCTGTCCTCTCTACTCTGTCCTCTCTACACTATATCTTCAATACTCTATATCTCCTATACTCTATATCTTCTTTACTCTATGTCTTCTCTATGTCTTCTCTACTCTGTCCTCTCTACTCTGCCCTCTCTACTCTGCCCTCACTACTCTGTCCTCTCTACTCTGTCCTCTCTACTCTATATCTTCTATACTCTATATCTTCTTTACTGTATATCTTCTTTACTCTATGTCTTCTCTACTCTGTCTTCTCTACTCTGTCCTCTCTACTCTGTCTTCTCTACTCTGTCCTCTCTACTCTGTCTTCTCTACTCTATGTCCTCTCTACTCTATGTCTTCTCTACTCTATGTCTTCTCTACTCTGTCCTCTCTACTCTGTCCTCTCTACTCTGTCCTCTCTACACTATATCTTCAATACTCTATATCTTCTATACTCTATATCTTCTTTACTCTATGTCTTCTCTATGTCTTCTCTACTCTGTCCTCTCTACTCTGTCTTCTCTACTCTGTCCTCTCTACTCTGTCCTCTCTACTCTGTCCTCTCTACTCTATATCTTCTATACTCTATATCTTCTTTACTCTATTTCTTCTTTACTCTATGTCTTCTCTACTCTGTCTTCTCTACTCTGTCCTCTCTACTCTGTCCTCTCTACTCTGTCCTCTCTACTCTATGTCTTCTCTACTCTATGTCTTCTCTACTCTGTCCTCTCTACTCTATGTCTTCTCTACTCTATGTCTTCTCGACTCTGTCTTCTCTACTCTGTCTTCTCTACTATTTCTTCTCTGTCTTCTCTACTCTGTCCCCTCTACTCTATGTCCTCTCTATTCTGTCTTCTCTACACTACGTCTTCTCTACTCTGTCTTCTCTGTCTTCTCTTCTCTGTCTTCTCCTCTCTGTCTTCTCTACTCTGTCTTCTCTACTCTGTCTTCTCTACTCTGTCTTCTCTACTCTGTCTTCTCTACTCTATGTCTTCTCTACCTTCTCTACTCTGCCTTCTCTACTCTGCCTTCTCTACTCTCTTCTCTACTGTCTTCTCTACTCTATGTCTTCTCTACTCTATGTCTTCTCTACTCTATGTCTTCTCTACTCTATGTCTTCTCTACTCTGTCTTCTCTACTCTATGTCTTCTCTACTCTGTCCTCTCTACTCTGTCCTCTCTACTCTGTCCTCTCTACTCTGTCCTCTCTACTCTATGTCCTCTCTACTCTATGTCTTCTCTACTCTGTCTTCTCTACTCTATGTCTTCTCTACTCTATGTCTTCTCTACTCTATGGGTGATCATAAACTGTCACCCTAACTGAAAGGGACGATTTGAATACACCTTTATTTTGGGCGATCTGAAATTAAGGAGGATGTATTTGAACACAGAATAGCCTTGCCATCATTGGTGCCCAATTAGACAGATAAAATATTAATAGAAAATGTCTGACAAGACTGTAATACTCCTAATATTTGTAGGTGGATTTTTTTCAATGCCTCCTATTCTGTGTGGTCCAATCCAGCTGCTGGTTTCAAATGTACAGTGCATTTGGTAAGTATTCAGACCCCTTGGATTTTTTCACAATTTCTTACATTACAGTCTTATTCTAAAATTGATTAAATCGTTTCTTCTCCCTCATCAATCTACACACAATACCCCATAATGACAAAGTGAAAACAGATTTTTTTAAATGTTTAGAAATTCTTATTTGAGCTGTTCTTGTCATAATATAGACTTGGTATTTTACCAAATAGGGCTATCTTCTGTATACCACCCCTACCTTGTCACAACACAACTGAAGGGCTCAAACGCATTAAGAAGGAAAGAAATTCCACAAATTAACTTTTAACAAGCCACACCTATTAATTGAAATGCATTCCAGGTGACTACCTCATGAAGCTGGTTGAGAAAATGCCAAGAGTGTGCAAAGCTGTCATCAAGGCATAGGGTGGCTACTTTCAAGAATCTAAAATATATTTTGATTTGTTTAGCACTTTTTTGGTTACTATATGATTCCATATGTGTTATTTCATAGTTTTAATATCTTCACTATTATTCTACAATGTAGAAAATAGTAAAAATAAAGAAAAACTCTTGAATGAGTAGGTGTGTCCAAACTTCTGACTGGTACTGTATATATATTTCTTGAGTGTTTTGTATATCTCCTTGATTTAGGACAGACACTTTAAAACCTTGTAATTATTTATTTTTTGACCGTCCTTTTTGCCATTTATGAATGTATTTCTATGGGCTTTAGTAGTAATGGCCAATATCCATATTTCATCAAATCATTTATTTATTTATTTTTGATACCTAAAGGGGTACAAAAATTCAAAATCAAATAGTTAAATGATCCATAGTATGACCATCTTAAAACAATTCCATATGTCAGCTTAGCCCCTGTGTATCCTTGTACACTTCAGAGTAGCCTACACGTTTAGCTGGATTCTATTCCATGTGAAGACATGGTGAAAATGTGAAGTACTGGGGAACTGTCCCAGATGTGTCCGACCACATTTGGAGTACACTTCTAATGGACTTACAAGCCAGTGTTTAGTAGAAATAACATTTAACATTTTCAAATCAGCTTGGTTCCACTGGGAACATGTGAAAACGGCCCGAGGACATCTCTCGATGGTGACACACACATTTTCACTAAAGCAGTGGGCAAGATACAGACAGAGCAAATAATGTTCATAGGGTAGTACTAATCATTCCATTAGAATACAAGCATATTAATGAAATTAATCTGCTTATCTAGAGTGTTTACAGCATCACCAGCCAGCACTATAAGCTGACATGATTGTGAAATGGTTGGCCTGCAGTAACTGCTCTTTAGCACCGGCACAACAAAAAGTATGCCATAGAAATATAATTACTAAATGGAACAAAGCCCCTCAGACCATGGCAATTTCATGGGAACAGTCATGGGTACACTCAATGGGGCCACCGGTCCACCCATAAAAAAAAGCTTGAATGTGAATCTTCAGGATTGATGGGTCCCCTGCGGGACAGTTGAGCTAACATAGGCTAATGTGATTAGCATGAGGTTGTAAGTAACAAGAACATTTCCCAGGACATAGACATATCTGATATTGGCAGAAAGCTTAAATTATTGTTAATCTAATTGCACTGTCCAATTTACAGTAGCTATGACAGTGAAATAATACCATGCTATTGTTTGAGGAGAGTGCATAGTTTTGAACATGAAAAGTTATTAATAAACCAATTAGGCACATTTGGGCAGTCTTGATACAATATTTTGAACAGAAATGTAATGGTTCATTAGATCAGTCTGGAACTTTGCACATACACTGCTGTCATCTAGTGGCAAAAATCTAAATTGCACCTGGGCTGGAATAATACATTATGGCCTTTCTCTTGCATTTCAAAGATGATGGTACAAAAAATACAAAAAAACATTTGGTCTTTTCTTTGTATTATCTTTTAACTTTGTATTATCTTTTATTTTTTCCTACATTCCTTTCACATTTCCACAAACTTCAAAGTGTTTCCTTTCAAATGGTACCAAGAAAATGCAAATCCTTGCTTCAGGGCCTGAGCTACATGCAGTCTGATTTGGATATGTCATTTTAGGCAAAACATTTTTTAAAAGGTGCTGATCCTTAAGAGGCTCTAGCAAATGTATTTCTCTGCTACTTACTGACTGCCTCGCTCCAACCCCAGTAGGTGAAAGCCTGTTTACTGACTGCCTCGCTCCAACCCCAGTAGGTAAAAGCTTGTTTACTGACTGCCTCGCTCCAACCCCAGTAGGTAAAAGCCTGTTTACTGACTGCCTCGCTCCAACCCCAGTAGGTAAAAGCCTGTTTACTGACTGCCTCGCTCCAACCCCAGTAGGTAAAAGCTTGTTTACTGACTGTCTCACTCCAACCCCAGTAGGTAAAAGCTTGTTTACTGACTGCCTCGCTCCAACCCCAGTAGGTAAAAGCCTGTTTACTGACTGCCTCGCTCCAACCCCAGTAGGTAAAAGCCTGTTTACTGACTGCCTCGCTCCAACCCCAGTAGGTAAAAGCCTGTTTACTGACTGCCTCGCTCCAACCCCAGTAGGTAAAAGCTTGTTTACTGACTGCCTCGCTCCAACCCCAGTAGGTAAAAGCCTGTTTACTGACTGCCTCGCTCCAACCCCAGTAGGTAAAAGCTTGTTTACTGACTGTCTCACTCCAACCCCAGTAGGTAAAAGCCTGTTTACTGACTGCCTCGCTCCAACCCCAGTAGGTAAAAGCCTGTTTACTGACTGCCTCGCTCCAACCCCAGTAGGTAAAATCCTGTTTACTGACTGCCTCGCTCCAACCCCAGTAGGTAAAAGCCTGTTTACTGACTGCCTCGCTCCAACCCCAGTAGGTAAAATCCTGTTTACTGACTGCCTCGCTCCAACCCCAGTAGGTAAAAGCCTGTTTACTGACTGCCTCGCTCCAACCCCAGTAGGTAAAAGCCTGTTTACTGACTGCCTCGCTCCAACCCCAGTAGGTAAAAGCCTGTTTACTGACTGCCTCGCTCCAACCCCAGTAGGTAAAAGCCTGTTTACTGACTGCCTCGCTCCAACCCCAGTAGGTAAAAGCCTGTTTACTGACTGCCTCGCTCCAACCCCAGTAGGTAAAAGCCTGTTTACTGACTGCCTCGCTCCAACCCCAGTAGGTAAAAGCCTGTTTACTGACTGCCTCGCTCCAACCCCAGTAGGTAAAAGCCTGTTTACTGACTGCCTCGCTCCAACCCCAGTAGGTAAAAGCCTGTTTACTGACTGCCTCGCTCCAACCCCAGTAGGTAAAAGCCTGTTTACTGACTGCCTCGCTCCAACCCCAGTAGGTAAAATCCTGTTTACTGACTGCCTCGCTCCAACCCCAGTAGGTAAAAGCCTGTTTACTGACTGCCTCGCTCCAACCCCAGTAGGTAAAAGCCTGTTTACTGACTGCCTCGCTCCAACCCCAGTAGGTAAAAGCCTGTTTACTGACTGCCTCGCTCCAACCCCAGTAGGTAAAATCCTGTTTACTGACTGCCTCGCTCCAACCCCAGTAGGTAAAAGCCTGTCAGAAAATAGAAACAGCGAAGTCATAAAATAAAGGGTCTGTATTTTCTGCGTTTGCAACCAACATGCATGCCCATAGTGCACCCCCCCCCCCCCCAACCTAAATCAGAGAAATCCTTTTAATATTTAATGGAATGTAATTGAATGGAGCTGCAGCGGATCATTAAAATGATTGTTAAACAAAGCCCAACAGTGTCCTTTGTCACGGGTGCTAACAGGCCTTAGTGCAGAAGGCCTCCCCTGGCAGAGAGCTCCATCACCAGGGAGGCAGAGCCCAGATGGGGAGCACTGGAGTGCAGTCAGAGAGCAAGCTGGCAGAGGCCCTTACCATGCAGAAGACACAGAAAAGAGTGCTTTCATGCTCACTGCAGGAAAACATTCACACACACAGGCATGCAAATGCAAACACGTCACGCATGCACACAATCTATCTCTCTCTCTCTCTCACACACACACACACACACACACACACACACACACACACACACACACACACACACACACACACACACACACACACACACACACACACACACACACACACACACACTCGCACGGTGCGTTCTCCCCCGCCCCAACCTAAAACAGAGCCGGAAATCTGTTGAATATTTCATGGAATGTAATTGAATGGAGCTACAGCGGATCATTAAAATGATTGTTGTGTTTGTGTCTGACGCATATTTTCACCCAACTCATTGTGATGGAATTGCTAGTATGCCATAGAGCCAGCGTTAAAGAGAAGGGAGTGAGAGGGAGAGGAATATTTGTCTCTGTGTCTGAGATGCTAATATGGTGTTTTATTATGGTGTGTGAGAGAGGGAGAAGGGAGGAGGGATGTTAAATGCAGTCTATACGACAGAGGTAGATCAGAATGTAAGGAATTCCTCCTTTGTGGATCCGTGTGGATTTGTTCCGGAATCCCACCTACTATTGGTCTACCGGTATACTACAGTATGTAATGGATATAGACTGAGGCCAGGATTAAATCAGTTCCAGCGTTAATAACCCGTTATACATAATATACTACATAGTATATCATAGCGTTTTGCTGGAGGTGTAACTGCGTTGAAGCTATCAAATCCCAGATCATAGGCATGGTATTATATTTTGGCTGACAGCAAGATATGTACAGTATATTTAAAAATCTCCAACTTAATAAAAGACAGGAGCAAGCAACTGCCAGGATAATGGTATAAGTATTATGGTTGCTTGTTTCAAGGGTATCCTTACCAGTAAAACGCATTAAGTAGATTGATAGATAGATTTTCCAATGCCTTTTGACATGACTTTTGGCTAATTAATATTAATGATAATTTACTGATTAATTACTGCGATAATTAATGGTTCAGATTTATTTGATTCATTTGGTTATCCAATCCAGATGAATCTAATAGGGGCACTATTAAGGGTTGGATATGGAGAAACCCTTGAATCAACTCTATCAGTAGCTGTCATTAACTGTTATAACATTAATCACTGTATCAACAATAGTCCAATCAAGTCAATTTACTATATTATCTTTCTGAACTGCCGTGAACTCTGGAAGTGCAAAAAGCCAGTTGCTCGCAAATGACCTCAATGCCACAAACAATTCATTCAACGTTGTATTTACTAGACTAAATAAGTTGGAAAATTAGGCAAGAGGGCAAAATGGGATACAATACAGTTTTTGAAGCGAGAAGCTTCACAGGTCATTATGAATAGGCTTCTGTACTCAACTCAGACAGATACAACACATTCACAGGAGTTTTGACAGTGATATGATCTTATAAATTGAAAGATAAAATGTGAGAGGACTTCGTCGACATAGGCTTTCACAACCGGGAAACTATAGAGAGCTCACCAACCAGGAATGGATATGGACTAGGCTGCCAGTTAGCATCTGATATTGAAAGTGCCAGGACAGTATTGATCATTGGTTTGTAAATTAGACCTGTCGTCTTACAATACTCAATGACTTCCACTACTTTACACTCACAGCGTCACTTTCAGAGGAAATTAAGAACGCAATAGGGTAAATGACTTGTATGTCGGTGTTGCCTGCCCAGGTGGATTCCGTTAGGATGGGATGGAGCCGGGGACAATGTTTACTGTCCAAGTCTCTCTCGACAGTAGTGCTGAGACCAGCAGGCCGAAGTAGCTCACAGCCAAAGCAGCTATACCCACTTCTCTCTCTCAATTCAATTTCAATTTCAATTCAATTTAAGGGCTTTATTGGCATGGGAAACATATGTTAACATTGCCAAAGCAAGTGAAGTAGATAATAAACAAAAGTGAAATAAACAGTAAAACATGTACAATAAACATTACACTCACAAAAGTTCCAAAAGAATAAACACATTTGAAATGTCATATTATGTGCAAATAGTTAAGGTACAACATGGAAAATAAATAAACAGACATTTATGTTTTTACAATAGTGTTTTTTTCTTCTTCACTGGTTGCCATTTTCTTGTGGCTTTTCTCTCTCAGTTCTCAGTCCAGGAAAGTAAAACTCTATTAGAGCTTCTCCGTGAATTTGTCCTCTGATTCCAGCCGGGATGGATTGTGAACTCAGCCAGTTAGTCTTGAATGAGCAGTGCATTCCACAGTATCACCTCTGGGATGATTGCTTCTGTCTTGACTTGAATAGGATAGACTAGAATAGGTCTCGTCAATAGGTGTTTGGTTTCCAAGGAAATGTGGATCATTCATTCAACTGGCGTGGCCTCACCACGAAGAAACTTGATCTAACCGTCTGTTAGCAAGACCTGAAAATATAGGGATACTCACAGACGAACAAGGTGTCACGGGACCACTCCGTTGATTCAAATAAAATACAATTAAATTGTATTGGTCACATACACATGGTTAGCAGATGATATTGCGAGAGTAGCGAAATGCTTGTAGCAAAGTTTCCTAAGGACTAGAAGTGAGGCAGTCAGTGCCATTTTGGTAAATTTCTGAGAATTTTCATTACATTCCTTTTTAATGACAGAAAAGATCATGAGAAAAATATCAAAGTATGCTTTAAGTTATATCAACAAGTCCTTCAGTTTGACACATAAACGGGTTTAAATATTACTGCCGTAATTTGTGTTATTTTCCCTCTTGGTACAAGGAATATTATAGCCTTAACCCCCACTTTCTCAGAATCCACATCTATGGTGCCCGAAAGTCTAGCTGGTAATCCCCAGTAACACATGTAAATTGTAAAGATGGTCTGCTGATCTGCTGAAAATATCTGCTCTTTGTTTCTTTAACCTCCTTCAGGTGACAGTCAGTCGTAAAAAGGGGAAAGGGAGAGGAGTTATTGTTCTTGTGTTAGAGGAATCTTGTAAGCTACTCAGTGACAGGAAGGACTGAAACCCTTTTGCTCCATTGATTCGTGCATAGGGAACATTTGCTCCTTCATCATTCATAGCTTGAGGAAGGCACCATCAATAACAGAACACTTACTCTGGCCTGGAATGTGGTACATAAGGGATATCTATTCTCCACCATTCATAAGTGAAGAGCATTTGTCAACAACAAACTGTAAATCTTTGCCTGGAGGGTACAACAAACGTGAAGCTATGGACACAATACTCAAGAGACGCTGCTGGAGTTGGATAGGAAAATAAGATCTCATTCCAAGAGTAGCAGAAGACAAATGGAGGAGAGGAAGTCCCAAGACAAAATGGCGGAGACCAATGGAGACTGAGATCCATCAACATCAGCAGAGCTGGGGCAAAGAGAAAATGCCCACAGGCCTTCACAAGTGGAGAGTCTTTGTTGCTTCCTATGCGCCAGCTGGCAGTATGGAGATACGTGGATGAGTACTGTAAGTTATTACATAACTACTGTATCTCCTTGTAATAGTACTGTGAGACTTCAATGAGATGCAATGAAATCAATCAACAACAAAAAACACACATTCAAGTAACATTACCTAAGGTAGCTAAGTACATTATTCCCTCTGTCCTTGGTAAGTCCGCTCTTTTCTCTGAGACATCACCAGCTTTGTCAGTGGAGTAGGGAGGCATGTTCTGCTGTTTGTGTGACCATATGGGTGCTATTTGAGCGTGAACACACATGGCTGCTACATTGAACAAAGCCCAACAGTGTCCTTTGTCACAGGTGCTAACAGGCCTTAGTGCAGAAGGCCTCCCTGGCAGAGAGCTCCATCACCAGGGAGGCAGAGCCCAGATGGGGAGCACTGGAGTGCAGTCAGAGAGCAAGCTGGCAGAGGCCCTTACCATGCAGAAGACACAGAAAAGAGTGCTTTCATTCACACTGCAGGAAAACATTCACACACACACACAGGCATGCAAATGCATGCATGTGTGCATGTCACGCATGCACACAATATCTCTCTCTCACACACACCCGCACATATTGACACGCACACACATACTCACATATTCAACCATGTGTATGTGACCAATACAATTTGATTGGATTTGACATTCACGCAAGTACAGACAATATGGAGGAGAGAGTACAGAGCGAGACGGTGGGGGGTATAAGTTGACTGTGGGTAACTCAGAAAGACAAATACATACACAGTAAGAGTCAACCAGAAAGAGAGCGAGATAAATATGTTTTTGGACAAATGAGCACAGATAACACAGTGTATTGTCCCTGGTGTATTGGAAGGGAGCCCATGATGCCAGATGCAGGGGAGAGCCAGCCACACACACACACACACACACACACACACACACACACACACACACACACACACACACACACTGAGTGACAGACAAACATCCCTGTGACTACATATGGCCGTACAGCACAAACAGCTGATGCTACCCTCTTCACTTCTTCTATGGATAATACAGCTGCTGCTACCCTCTTCACTTCTTCTATGGATAATACAGCTGCTTCTACCCTCTTCACTTCTTCTATGGATAATACAGCTGCTGCTACCCCCTTCACTTCTTCTATGGATAATACAGCTGCTGCTACCCCCTTCACTTCTTCTATGGATAATACAGCTGCTGCTACCCTCTTCACTTCTTCTATGGATAATACAGCTGCTGCTACCCCCTTCACTTCTTCTATGGATAATACAGCTGCTGCTACCCTCTTCACTTCTTCTATGGATAATACAGCTGCTGCTACCCTCTTCACTTCTTCTATGGATAATACAGCTGCTGCTACCCCCTTCACATCTTCTATGGTTAAAACAGCCCAAGCAGCTGATGCTACCCCCTTCACTTCTTCTATTGTTAAAACAGCCCAAACAGCTGCTGCTACCTCCTTCACTTCTTCTATGGTTAAAACAGCCCAAACAGCTGCTGCTCCTCCCTTCACTTCTTCTATGGTTAAAACAGCCCAAACAGCTGCTGCTACCCCCTTCACCTCTTCTATGGTTAATACAGCCCAAATCAGTGGCATGATGGCCTACTGGGAGACAAGGAGAACTGCCTCTGATAACAATTGACATAAGAACCAATTAGAAGCCATTGGAAATGTAACAGAATTAAATCACTAATTAGACTATATTGTGTTATGATTGTTTTGACATTTTGCTTAGCTTTGACAAGAGTGCACTGGGTTGTGTACGACAATGCAACATGTTGTATAGGGTTTTGTAATAAACTAAGTATATGATGTCTTGATTAATATATTCAGGATATAAGTGAGCAATGCCTAACTGAACATATTCATAGTTAACCAACGTCTGTTCACTAATGTCCACTTTCTGGTTGCTGTCAAATCCAGTTATAGATGTAAGATCTTAATTTAATCACCCTGTTGTTGCAGGAAATGTCCTACCACAGCAGGAAATGCAACCTTGTTGTGTATTCAAGGTTGAAAAATAATTGTAACGTTTGTAATTTCCACTTGAAAATATCAGATTTGATTTGACAAAAATGTTGATTAATAATTCAAATTTTCTGTTGCTGCAGGATTATTTTCCTACTTTTATTTATTTTATTTTATTTTTATTTAACCTTTATTTAACTAGGCAAGTCTGTTAAGAACAAATTCTTATTTACAATGACAGCCTACCAAAAAGCAGCAACACATGACAACACAGCATGGTAGAAAAACAACATGACAACAGCATGGTAGCAACACAACACGGTAGCAGCACAAAACAGGGTACAAACTTTGTTGGGCACAGATAACATCACAAAGGGCAAGAAGGTAGAGACAACAATACATCACAGGCAAAGCGTCAATACAGGACTAAGATTGAATCGTATTACACCGGGTCTGACGCTCGTCGGATGTGGCAGGGCTTGCAAACTATTACAGATTACAAAGGGAAGCACAGCCAAGAGCTGCCCAGTGACACAAGCCTTCCATAACGAGCTAAATAATTTATATGCTCGCTTCGAAGCAAGTAACACTGAAACATGCATGAGAGCATCAGCTGTTGCGGACGACGATGTGAGTAAGACCTTTAAACAGGTCAACATTCACAAGGCCACAGGGCTAGACGGATTACCAGGACGTGTACTCCGAGCATGCGCAGACCAACTGGCAAGTGTCTTCACTGACATTTTCAATGTATGTAATACCAACATGTTTCAAGCAGACCACCATAGTCCCTGTGCCCAAGATCACTAAGGTAACCTGCCTAAATGACTACCGACCCGTAGCACACCATGAAATGCTTTAAAAGGCTGGTCATGACTGGCCTGCTCGAGTCAGGTTACCGTGGACCACAATCCTACAGAGAGATCTCTCACACCCACCAGAGGGGATGAGATCAAGGGGTACGGAGATTGTGGGGTTTATGACACCTCACCCCCATTGTAAATCTAAGGCAGCAGACAAAATTCCTTTGTCCTCTCACTATGGAGAACCGCCCTCAGAACATTAACATGCAATAAATGGACTTTGGGACTATAGGTTTCATAAGCCACAACGGTGGTAATGACGATAGATGGAATATGAAAATTAATGTTGTTTTTGTTATGTTATTAAAAGTTAAAGGACGACATTATAACGAAAACATTGTAACTTTAAGAGTTTCCCTAGTACGTACTTGATGTTTGCATATTGCACGTTGTGTGGAAAATGTCCAGATCAAAGATAATGTTTTTGTAAAGAGGAAATGTGAAGTTAGTTGCCTAAATTGGATCTGAGTAAAATTCAAACCTTGGCTTGTAACTTGGTACGCCCAGAGAATTGCCCTAAAGGCGGAAACGCCAATTTCTGACCCGAGGGTATTAAACATGTGAGTTAACTTAGGGCTAGGCCCGTCTTTCCTCAAATTCCTGTCTGAATGACGTGCCCAAAGTAAACTGCCTGTAGCTCAAGCCCTGAAGCCAGGATATGCATATAATTGGTACCATTGGGAAGAAAACACTTTGAAGTTTGTAGAACTGTTAAAATAATGTAGGAGAATATAACACAATAAATATAGTAGGAGAAAATCCAAAGAAAAATCAACCAGAATTGTTTTTTGTTTGAGAGTCCATCCTCTTAGAATTGCAAGAGAAAGGTCATATTGAAAATTAGCTCCCTGGATGCAATTCCTATGGCTTCCACACGGTGTCAGCAGTCTATGTTCAATGTTTCAGGCTTGTAACTTCCAAAACGAATAGGAAATATCAGTTTTAGTACATGTTCACAGTCTTGGAAATTTGTGTTTGCGAACGCCATGAAGACATTACGCACCTGCTAAAATCGGTTTCCTATTGAACATACTTCTTTCCGAAAGAAATATTATAGTTGGATTACATTTTAGGGTATCTGATTTTCGGATTCCTTTCTCTGCATGTTGAAAGAGTGGATTACGCAAATCGATGGCGCCAACTAAACAGACGATTTGGGATATAATGAAGGATTTTATCTAACAAAATGACACTACATGTTATAGCTGGGACCCTTTGGATGACAAATCAGAGGAAGATTTTCAAAAAGTAAGTGAATATTTAACCTGTTAGGGCAAGGGGGCAGTATTGACACAGCCGGATAAAAAACGTACCCGATTTAATCTGGTTACTACTCCTGCCCAGTAATTAGAATATGCATATAATTATTGGCTTTGGATAGAAAACACCCCAAAGTTTCTAAAACTGTTTGAATGGTGTCTGTGAGTATAACAGAACTCAAATGGCAGGCCAAAACCTGAGAAGATTCCATGCAGGAAGTGGCCTGTCTGACAAGGTGTGTTTTATCTTGGCTCTTTTTATTGAAGACTGAGGATCTTTGCAATAACGTGACACTTCCTACGGCTCCCATAGGCTCTCAGAGCCCGGGAAAAAGCGGAAGGATATCGAGGCAGGCTCTGGCTAAAACACTTTATCGCTTTTGGCAAGTGGCCGCTCAGAGTACTATGGGCTTAGGCGCGTGCCCGAGTCGACCGAATGCTTTCTTTTCTTTTGTCTGTTTACCTAAACGCAGATTCCCGGTCGGAATATTGTCGCTTTTTTATGAGAAAAATGGCATAAAAATTGATTTTAAACAGCGGTTGACATGCTTCGAAGTACGGTAATGGAATATTTAGAAATCTTTTGTCACGAATTGCGCCATGCTCGTAACCCTTATTTACCCTTTCGGATAGTGTCTTGAACGCACGAACAAAACGCCGCTGTTTGGATATAACGATGGATTATTTTGGACCAAACCAACATTTGTTATTGAAGTAGAAGTCCTGGAAGTGCATTCTGACGAAGACAGCAAAGGTAATAACATTTTTCTTATAGTAAATCTGACTTTGATGAGTGCTAAACTTGCTGGGTGTCTAAATAGCTAGCCCTGTGATGCCGGGCTATCTACTGAGAATATTGCAAAATGTGCTTTCACCGAAAAGCTATTTTAAAATCGGACATATCGAGTGCATAGAGGAGTTCTGTATCTATAATTCTTAAAATAATTGTTATGCTTTTTGTGAACGTTTATCGTGAGTAATTTAGTAAATTCACCGGCAGTGTTCGGTCGGAATGCTAGTCACATGCTAGTCACATGCTAATGTAAAAAGCTGTTTTTTGATATAAATATGAACTTGATTGAACAAAACATGCATGTATTGTATAACATAATGTCCTAGGGTTGTCATCTGATGAAGATCATCAAAGGTTAGTGCTACATTTAGCTGTGGTTTGGGTTTATGTGACATTATATGCTAGCTTGAAAAATGGGTGTCTGATTATTTCTGGCTGGGTACTCTGCTGACATAATCTAATGTTTTGCTTTCGTTGTAAAGCCTTTTTGAAATCGGACAGTGTGGTTAGATTAACGAGAGTCTTGTCTTTAAAATGGTGTAAAATAGTCATATGTTTGAAAAATTGAAAGTTTTGCATTTCTAAGGTATTTGAATAACGCGCCACGGGATTACACTGGCTGTTGAGTAGGTGGGACGATTTCGTCCCGCCGACCCTAGAGAGGTTAACAAACCCAAAACCCAACACAAGGTTGAGGAAGACAAAGGAACCTTTTAACAACCTATGCTATAGACGTGTAGCTGTATCTAAAAGTGGTGAATTCAAGCAGGACCACCCGGTCACCACTCTCCAAGGAATCGTGTGTCTACACTGTTTTCCTTCCCACGCTGGAACCATCGACACGTCTGATTAGCCCTCCTCCGAAAACCCCTTTTCAGAGCAGGGGCGAGGCAACAGACCACTAAGAGAAAAGACACTGACATCGTGAGGAGAAACAGAGTGTTACATCCGGTAACTGAAGACGGACTGTCATCAGAGAAGTCGGAATCCTGTCCATGCAGATACACCCATCGGAGACCTTCAACACGTAATTACATCATTATATTCTGACCCATAAGAGCGGTAGTTCGAGGCAAGGTTAGGGTTAAAATAAGCTTAGCTGACAAATGCACCCAAATGTGTTTTTCTCTTGTGCACTCTCTCACTCTCTCTCTCTCTCTCTTGAAATCCCCATTTTGTGTAACGTGTCAGATTGTGTTGGCCCGCTAGGGACCTGTTTTATCGTACTAAGTTCTAATCAATAGCCAATACTGTGTGTTTGTGTATGTGTATCTTATATTATAATGTTATCTTGATAGCAAATAAACAATCAACTCAATCGGTGTGGTACGGACTTTTTTGGTGAGACTCGGGTTTGTGCAGATTCCCGGATTATGTGATGTTCAGAATGAGACTGTAGAGGAAATGGATTAATTAACGACTGTTGTAAAATCGATATTCTGATATTCTTTGAGTTAATTTGGGAAATAGAAACTCAATCAAGCTAAAACTTTCCCATGGTGCCCCAGGTTAATGAGTTAATAATTGCCTGATTAATTGAATCACGTAATTATGAACCATTAATCATTCGACGAGCAGCAGTCGTCACATTAATCAATACAACGTCACGACAACCATTATCCCAGAAACCCTAGACCCACTCCAATTTGCTTACCACACCAATGGATCCACAGATGATGGAATCTCTATTGCACTCCACATTGCCCTTTCACACATGGACAAAAGGAACACCTATGTGAGAATGCTAATCATTGACAACAGCTCAGCGTTCAACACCATAGTTCCCTCAAAGCTCATCAATAAGCTAAGGACCCTGGGACTAAACACCTCCCTCTGCAACTGGATCCTGGACTTCATGACGGGCAGTCTCCAGGTGGTAAGGGTAGGTAACAACACATCCACCACGCTGATCCTAAACACAGGGGGCCCCTCAGGGGTTCATGCTCTGTCCCCTCCTGTACTCCCTGTTCACTCATGACTGCATGGCCAGGCACGACTCCAACACCATCATTAAGATTTCCAATGACACAACAGTGGTAGGCCTGACGATGAGACAGCCTATAGGGAGGAGGACAGAGACCTGACCATGTGGTGCAAGGACAACAACCTCTCCCTCAACGTGATCAAGACAAAGGAGATGATTGTGGACTACAGGAAAGGGAGGACCGAGCACGCCCCCATTCTCATCGACAGGGCTGTAGTGGAGCAGGTTGAGAGCTTCAAGTTCCTTGGTGTCCACATCACCAACAAACTAAACTGGTCCAAGTACACCAAGACAGTTGTGAAGACGACACAACAAAACCTATTCCCCCTCAGGAGACTGAAAAGATTTGGCATGGGTCCTCAGATCCTCAAAAGGTTTTACAGTTGCACCATCGAGCGCATCCTGATGGGTTGCATCACTTCCAGGTATGGCAACCTTGGCCTCCGACCGCAAAGCACTACAATTAACCTCAATTAACTCATCACCGGTGCCCCCGCACATTGACTCTGTACCTGTTCCCCCTGTATATAGGCCCGCTATTGTTATTTACTGCTACTCTTTAATTATCTGTTATTCTTATCTCTTACTTTTTGGGGGGTATTTTCTTAACTGCATTGTTGGTTAAGGGCTTGTAAGTAAGAATTTCACTGTAAGGTTGTATTGTTGTACTCGGCGCATGTGACAAATAAAAGTTGAATTGATTTAATTTGATCACGCAAAGCAGCCACAACAGTCAGTAAGAGTGTCGATGATTGAGTCTGCTGTGAGAAACTAGTCAAATTAAGATCCTACGTCTGTATGTATCTCCCACACTCCCTAACATGTGTATTCCACCTGACACTGACCTACAAAACCCAAATACCTGGGAATGACTCATTAAGGATGTGTTTCATATTTGGAATGCAGGTTAACCGAGGGGGTGCATTAAGCAAATTAGCTCCTTCTTTTAATCATCCTGTAGTCTCATTCCCCTCAGTAGTGGACTGTCTTTGATCACTGTGCTGGAGAGAGAGGTGCACATGTGCATTTTGATATATTTCCTGCCTGAACGGGTCCTTGTGTTATTGTGTATGACGATGTGTTTGTGTGTGTATAGTGAAGCATTATAGGATATTGGACTGTGATGTTTGTCACATATGAAGAGAATAAAGGATATTCTATGCTATGACACAGAAATAATTTCCTCACAGATACGTCATCATCATCATCATCATCATCATCATCATCATGTCACTTCCAATACAGTGGGCTCCTCTAAAAGGACAGAGACTTCATTCCATTTTCTTTGGCAAGTATTTCAGGAACATACATGTCCTCTTACCGGTGACTTTCATCATTCATTCTCCCTCTTTCTCTAACACAGGAGGCAAGGCTTGTCATTCCAACAAAGAAATCAGTCCAGTGATTAGCTACAGATTTGACATTTTTCCTACCAGGGGAAATTGAGAAGCCATTACCTTGTACAGTCTGAAGCTCTGTCTTATGTTCTTCTAACGTCCTGTAGTGGAGAGGATACATCCTGGTGCTAGAGTGAGAGACAGGGAGAAGGAAAGATGATGTTATAGTGTAGGATCAAAAGTATACAAATATTGTCAAATGCTGGTCTTTTTTTTTTGGCTAATGCTTTGTATAAATAATCTGTGATCTTCAATCTCCCTGAAACGCTTGAACAGACTTTCTGTAAGAATTTGTAAAGAATGCACCCAAAAATAAGTCCTCCCAAGGAATGTGACACAAGAGGGCACGAATTGGTCATAACTTTTTATTGACCTCTGACCTATCAGTATGACTGGTCAGTATCCATTAATGACCCTTCTTATCTCAACTGTAGTCATTTCCTGGTTCACTGGGCACGTTGACCTTAAGAGAAGGTTCACAGGGTCAAAGGCCATTTTGCACAGCTCACCCTTTGGAACCACAATATTAACAGCATGAACTAATCAGTCTGACCACAACATGAACAGCAGGAACTAATCTGTCTGACCACAACATGAACAGCAGGAACTAATCTGTCTGACCACGACATTAACAGCAGGAACTAATCTGTCTGACCACAACATGAACAGCAGGAACTAATCTGTCTGACCACAACATTAACAGCAGGAACTAATCTGTCTGACCACAACATGAACAGCAGGAACTAATCAGTCTGACCACAACATTAACAGCAGGAACTAATCAGTCTGACCACAACATTAACAGCAGGAACTAATCAGTCTGACCACGACATTAACAGCAGGAACTAATCAGTCTGACCACAACATTAACAGCAGGAACTAATCTGTCTGACCACAACATTAACAGCAGGAACTAATCAGTCTGACCACAACATGAACAGCAGGAACTAATCAGTCTGACCACAACATTAACAACAGGAACTAATCAGTCTGACCACAACATGAACAGCAGGAACTAATCTGTCTGACCACGACATTAACAGCAGGAACTAATCAGTCTGACCACAACATGAACAGCAGGAACTAATCTGTCTCACCAAAAATTCAAATCTACACCTATTTATGTATTCATTTATTCCATGAGCATTCATTATTTCTCTCTCTTTCCTTTGGTTAGCTGTGAACAAAGGTCACAGAAAAAGAAAAAATTGAAAGAGAAGAGAGGAGAGAGAAGAACATCTAATTTGTCAGCCTATTCAGACAGCTGGGGCTGAGAGAAGGGAGTTAACATAAAACATGTCAATGGCTCCTCTTTGGTTGGACAGCTCACCTCTTGACTGGGACGGTCACACGTCTGCGACAATGATCGGTAGAGGCGATAGAGCTGTGACGTTGACGTGTCACTAGCACGTCCGGATGCGCTCCCTCTCAGCACGACAGTACGAAACACAAACATTTGTCCAGTAGGTGTTGATAATGGGAGTGGTCTATCTGTGCTCTTTGCCTTCCACTCGCCATGTGCTCTTTGCCTTCCCACTCGCCATGTGCTCTTTGCCTTCCACTCGCCATGTGCTCTTTGCCTTCCCACTCGCCATGTGCTCTTTGCCTTCCACTCGCCATGTGCTCTTTGCCTTCCACTCACCATGTGCTCTTTGCCTTCCACTCGCCATGTGCTCTTTGCCTTCCCACTCGCCATGTGCCCTTTGCCTTCCCACTCGCCATGTGCCCTTTGCCTTCCCACTCGCCATGTGCCCATTGCCTTCCCACTCCTCATGTGCCCTTTGCCTTCCACTCGCCATGTGCTCTTTGCCTTCCACTCGCCATGTGCTCTTTGCCTTCCACTCGCCATGTGCTCTTTGCCTTCCCACTCACCATGTGCTCTTTGCCTTCCACTCGCCATGTGCTCTTTGCCTTCCCACTCGCCATGTGCCCTTTGCCTTCCCACTCGCCATGTGCTCTTTGCCTTCCCACTCGCCATGTGCCCTTTGCCTTCCACTCGCCATGTGCCCTTTGCCTTCCCACTCGCCATGTGCCCTTTGCCTTCCCACTCGCCATGTGCCCATTGCCTTCCCACTCCTCATGTGCCCTTTACCTTCCACTCGCCATGTGCCCTTTGGCTTCCCACTCACCATGTGCCCTTTGGCTTCCCACTCGCCATGTGCCCTTTACCTTCCACTCCTCATGTGCCCTTTACCTTCCCACTCGCCATGTGCCCATTGCCTTCCCACTCCTCATGTGCCCTTTACCTTCCACTCCCCATGTGCCCTTTACCTTCCACTCCTCATGTGCCCTTTGCCTTCCCACTCGCCATGTGCCCATTGCCTTCCCACTCCTCATGTGCCCTTTGCCTTCCCACTCGCCATGTGCCCTTTGCCTTCCACTCCCCATGTGCCCTTTACCTTCCACTCCTTATGTGCCCTTTACCTTCCACTCGCCATGTGCCCTCTACCTTCCACTCGCCATGTGCCCTTTGGCCTCCAACTCACCATGTGCCCTTTGCCTTCCCACTCGCCATGTGCCCTTTGCCTTCCCACTCGCCATGTGCCCTTTGCCTTCCCACTCGCCATGTGCCCTTTGCCTTCCCACTCGCCATGTGCCCTTTGCCTTCCCACTTGCCATGTGCCCTTTACCTTCCACTCCTCATGTGCCCTTTGCCTTCCCACTCGCCATGTGCTCTTTACCTTCCACTCCTCATGTGCCCTTTACCTTCCACTCCTCATGTGCCCTTTGCCTTCCCACTCGCCATGTGCTCTTTACCTTCCACTCCTCATGTGCCCTTTACCTTCCACTCCTCATGTGCCCTTTGCCTTCCCACTCGCCATGTGCCCTTTGCCTTCCCACTCGCCATGTGCCCTTTCGAGTGGTGGAATAATAAACCATTTTATTTATACAGTTTTTGTCGGTGTTTTTCTGAACCCACTGACCCCGAGTTGTTGTAACGCCGTCAAATTGGCCACTCCCCCACCCCTACTCCTACCCCTACCCTGTCCGCTGGTCTGCCCTGTACGGAGCTAGCGTGCTCCCAGTTGTGCCTTTTTCCCAGTCTGCACATCTATGGAGATATGGAGGTATCCAAACATGCATGCCTTGAGATGCATTCACCGGTCGAGTGTGTGTATCAAGCTACCTAGTTTCAAATATCAGCAGTACTGCCACAGCAGTATAACATTTGATTGACACTTGATTTGCTTAATCATCAATATTGGTTCTGGTTGTCTGTTATGTGCAGCAGAGTGAGGCAGAACGACATAGAGAGGAGCAGCTGCATCTAGGACCCTCCAACCCAACTCCATCCATTCTTCATTCAGGAGTTGCACATGTGTATCAGGGCAGCAGCAGCAGCACAGGCAGTCTAGACTCTAGCTAACTACCATATACTAAACTATCCACACAAGCCACTAGCCAGTCATCCATATACAGTGGCAAGAAAAAGTAGGTGAACCCTTTGGAATTACCTGGATTTCTGCATAAATTTGACATCAAACTTGATCTGACCTTCATCTAAGTCACAACAATAGACAAACTCAGTGTGCTTAAACTAATAACACACAAATTATTGTATTTTTCTTGTCTATATTGAATATATCATTTAAACATTCACAGTGTAGGGTGGAAAAAGTATGTGAACACCTAGGCTAATGACTTCTCCAAAAGCTATTTGGAGTCAGGAGTCAACTAACCTGGAGTCGAATCAATGAGACAAGATTGGAGATTTTGGTTAGAGCCATACCCCATAAAATACACTCACAAAATTTGAGTTTGCTATTCACAAGAAGCATTGCCTAATGTATTTGTATTTATTATGGATCCCCATTAGCTGCAGTTTATACAATTTAAAAAAGATTACAATATATTTACAGATTTCACAACTCACTGTGTGCCCTCAGGCCCCTACTACACCACTACAACATATCTACAGTACTAAATCCATGTGTATGTACAGTGAGTATGTTATCGTGTGTGTGTGTGTGTGTGTGTGTGTGTGTGTGTGTGTGTGTGTGTGTGTGTGTGTGTGTGTGTGTGTGTGTGTGTGTGTGTGTGTGTGTGTGTGTGTGTGTGTGTGTGTGTTTGTGTGTGTGTGTGTGTGTGTGTGCATGTGTCTGTGCCAAGGTTTGTGTTGCTTCACAGTCCCCGCTGTTCCATAAGGTGTTTTTTTAATCTGTTTTTTAAATCTAATTTTACTGCTTGCGTCAGTTACTTGATGTGGAATAGAGTTGCTTGTAGTCTGTTCTGGACTTGGGGACTGTGAAGAGACTTCTTGTTGCATGTCTTGTGGGGTATGCATGGATGTCCAAGCTGTGTGCCAGTAATTTAGACAGACAGCTCAGTGCATTCAACAATACCTCTCATAAATAAAAGTAATGATGAAGTCAATCTCTCCTCCACTTTTAGCCAGGAGAAATTGGCATGCATATTATTAATATTAGCTCTCTGTGTACGTCCAAGTGCCAGGTGTGCTGCCCTGTTCTGAGCCAATTGCAATTTTCCCAAGTCCTTTTGTGTGGCACCTGACCACACGACTGAACAGTAGTCAAGGTGTGACAAAACTAGGGCTTGTAGAACCTGCCTTGTAGATAGTGTTGTTAAGAAGTGTAACGGCTGCCTGTGGAAGTAGACCAAGGTGCAGCGGAGTTAGTGTTCATCTTTAGTTTTAATTTACGAATGAACACGATACAACAAAACAAGAAAACCAACAGCCAACCAGTACTGTCAGGTGCAAGATACTAAACAGAAACAATCCCCCACAAAACCCAAAGGAAAAACAGGCTCCTTATGTGTGACTCCCAATCAGCAACAACGAACTACAGCTGTGCCTGATTGGGAGCCACACACGGCCCAAAACAAAGAAATACAAAAACATAGAAAAATGAACATAGAACACCCACCCAATGTAACACCCTGGCCTAACCAAAATAAATAACAAAAACCCCTCTCTATGGCCAGGGCGTTACAGTACCCCCCCCCCCCCCCAAAGGTGCTGACTCCGGCCGCAAAACCTGACTCTGAAGGGGAGGGTCCGGGTGGGCCTTCTTACAGCGGCGGCTCAGGTGCGGGACGTGGCCTCCGCTCCACCCTCGGCGTCGCCCACTTAGGCGGCTCCCCTGGCCGTGCTGGAGGACTGGTGGGTGACCCTCACTGCGCCCGGCTCGCGGGCGTCCCTGGCTGCGCCCGGCTGGCGGGCGGCTCTGGGCTGGCGGGCGGCTCTGGCGGTTCTGGCCCAGGATTCACCAGGCTGGGGAGACATGAAGGAGGCCTGCCCCTGGTCGCAGGCACAGGACTCACCAGGCTGGTGGGCGGCTCTTGTGGTTCCGGGCTGGCGGGCGGCTCTGGCCCAGGATTCACCAGGCTGGGGAAACATGAAGGAGGCCCTGGGCACAGGCACAGGACTCACCAGGCTGGAGAGACATGAAGGAGGCCCTGGGTGCAGGCACAGGACTCACCAGGCTGGCGGGCGGCTCTGGCGGCTCTGGACAGGCGGGCGGCTCTGGCTGCTCCGGACAGGCGGGCGGCTCTGGCGGCTCCGGACAGGCAGGCGGCTCCGGCGGCTCCGGCGGGCGGCTCCGGACAGGCGGGAGGCTCCGGCGGCTCCGGACAGGCGGGCGGCTCCGGCGGCTCCGGACAGGCGGGCGGCTCCGGCGGCTCCGGACAGGCGGGCGGCTCTGGCGGCTCCGGACTGGCGAGCGGCTCTGACGGCTCCGGACTGGCGGGCGGTTTTGGCGGCTCCGGACTGGCGGGCGGCTCTGGCAGCTCTGGCCCAGGACTCACCACGCTGGAGAGACATGAAGGAGGCCTGGCCCTGGGTGCAGGCACAGGACTCACCAGGCTGGCGGGCGGCTCTGGACAGGCGGGCGGCTCTGGCTGCTCCGGACAGGCGGGCGGCTCTGGCGGCTCCGGACAGGCAGGCGGCTCCGGCGGGCGGCTCCGGCGGCTCCGGACAGGCGGGAGGCTCCGGCGGCTCCGGACAGGCGGGCGGCTCCGGCGGCTCCGGACAGGCGGGCGGCTCCGGCGGCTCCGGACAGGCGGGCGGCTCTGGCGGCTCCGGACTGGCGAGCGGCTCTGACGGCTCCGGACTGGCGGGCGGCTTTGGCGGCTCCTGACTGGCGGGCGGCTCTGGCAGCTCTGGCCCAGGACTCACCACGCTGGGGAGACATGAAGGAGGCCTGGCTCTGGGCGCAGGCACTGGACTCACCAGGCTGGGGAGACATGAAGGAGGCCTGGCTCTGGGCACAGGCACTGGACTCACCAGGCTGGGGAGACATGAAGGAGGCCTGGCTCTGGGCGCAGGCACTGGACCCCGGCGGGGGCGTCCCGGCTGCGGGGGGCAGCTCGCTGGCATGCCCCTAAGTTTGCTTATCTTGTCAATGAAAAAGTCATTAACCTCTCTAGGCTAGGCGGGACGAATTCGTCCCACCTACGTAACAGCCACGGCTATCCTGTGGCGCGATTTTCAAAACCTTAAAAATCCTATTACTTCAATTTCTCAAACATATGACTATTTTACAGCCATTTAAAGATAAGACTCTCGTTAATCTAACCACACTGTCCGATTTCAAAAAGGCTTTACAACGAAAGCAAAACATTAGATTATGTCAGCAGAGTACCAAGCCAGAAATAATCAGACACCCATTTTTCAAGCCAGCATATAATGTCACCAAAACCCAGAAGACAGCTAAATGCAGCACTCACCTTTGATGATCTTCATCAGATGACAACCCTAGGACATTATGTTATACAATACATGCATGTTTTGTTCAATCAAGTTCATATTTATATCAAAAACCAGCTTTTTACATTAGCATGTGACGTTCAGAACTAGCATACCCCCCGCAAACTTCCGGGGAATTCGCTAACATTTTACTTAATTACTCACGATAAACGTTCACAAAAAGCATAACAATTATTTTAAGAATTATAGATACAGACCTCCTCTATGCACTCGATATGTCCGATTTTAAAATAGCTTTTTGGTGAAAGCACATTTTGCAATATTCTAAGTACATAGCCCAGGCATCACGGGCTCGCTATTTAGACACCCGGCAAGTTTAGCACTCACCATAATCATATTTACTATTATAAAAATGTCATTACCTTTTGTTGTCTTCGTCAGAATACACACCCAGGACAGCTACTTCAATAACAAATGTTGGTTTGGTCCAAAATAATCCATCGTTATATCCGAATAGCGGCGTTTTGTTCGTGCGTTCCAGACACTATCCGAAATAGTAAAGAAGTGTCACGCGCTTGGCGCAATTCGTGACAATAAAATTCTAAGTATTCCATTACCGTACGTCGAAGCATGTCAACCGCTGTTTAAAATCAATTTTTACGACATTTTTCTCGTAGAAAAGCGATAATATTCCGACAGGGAATCTCCTTTTCGGCAAACAGAGGAAAAAATCCCAAAGGCGGGGGCGGTCGGGGTCACGCGCCTAAGCTAGTGTCTCTTGATGGGCCACTTGAGAAAGGCGATAATGTGTTTCAGCCTGGGGCTGGAATGACGACATTCTGTTTTTTCCCGGGCTCTGAGAGCCTATGGAAGACGTGGGAAGTGTCACGTTAGAGCAGAGATCCTTAGTAAATGATAGAGATGGAAAAGAAGTTCAACAAATGGTCAGACAGGCCACTTCCTGTAAAGGAATCTCTCAGGTTTTGACCTGCCATTTGAGTTCTGTTATACTCACAGACACCATTCAAACAGTTTTAGAAAATTTAGGGTGTTTTCTATCCATATGTAATAAGTATATGCATATTCTAGTTACTGAGTAGGAGTGGTAACCAGATTAAATCGGGTATGTTTTTTATCCAGCCGTGTCAATGCTGCCCCCTAGCCCTAACAGGTTTAAATATTGACTGGCTATCATCAAGCTGCCCACTCAGGAAAAACGTCAAACTGTAACCAAGCGTCCCACCTAGCCCATAGAGGTTAAATCACCCAGAAAATATCTGTGGATATCACATACATGATCAAGCATTTCACACATATTATCTAGATACTGACTGTTAGCACTTGGTGGTCTATAGCACCTTCCCACAAGAATGGACTTTGGGTGAGGCAGATGAGCCTGTAGCCATGTGGTTCTGTATATAGACCGCAACACCGCCTCCGCTGGCATTTCTGTCTTTTCGGTAGATGTTTTAACCATGTATTGCTACCACTGTATCATCAAAGGTATTATCTAAGTGAGTTTCAGAGATAGTCAGAATATGAATGTAATCTGTTACAAGCAAATTATTGACTTCATGGACCTTGTTTTTCAGGCAACATGTTAATTATTATCGGCTATTTTTTAGCACATTTCTCAGGGGGCTTGATTGTTTTTAATGCTTTACTGGGAAGCTTATCAGAGGTAGACTTACTCATGTTATTTACATTGGAGCTGATAGTGCAGGGTGAGCTGCATAAAGTGGTCTTCCTACTATTGCACACCGCCTCAGTGCTAACAGTGTAACTCTGGTTTATAGGCTCATGATTATTGCTTACAATAGCTGTAGGATAAACAGATGTATTAGGTGCAATTAGGGGTACATGAATTAAATTACTTACATTGTGTTTGCCAATGCCCCTAAGATCATGTACATTTGATGCAGCATTATGACGACTCATTGTCACAATGGTAGGGATTAACTGAGCTGGTCTTGGATAATTTACCAGTCATCGTTCAACGCAGCCTTGAAATGCGTGGACAGAGTTCAGGAGCCAAGATGATTTGGATGGACTCCATCATTCCTGTAGACTATCTTCTGTTTCCAGAAGGTGTCAAAGTTATCAATAAAAGTGACTCCAGGAGAGCTACAGTAGTCTTTTAGCCAGATGTGTAATGCCAGCAGTCTGCTGCATCTTTCACACCCGCGGCAAACGATGGTACTGGACCTGAAATTATTGGCAGTTTTTTTGGAGTCTTTTAATGCTAAAATCAATTCTTTAAAATCCATTTTCAAATGTTCCGAGCTAGCCCTCCTGATGTCGTTTGACCCCACGTGGACTATGACAGTGTCAGCTCCCGACATCTGTGGTAGAACAGTCGGAAGCAGCCTTGTTATGTCCTGTACTCGTGCTCCTGGGTAGCACAGGGTTTTTACCTTGGGGACAGAGACGTTTCTCACCAAAGAGCTGCCTATGATGACAGCTGGTGATGCTGATTGGGCCGGACTCTGAGGCAGCCTCAAGGTCTGGTGAGGCTGGGAGCTTCGAGGATCTGAACTCGAGGTAGAAGCCACCGGAGAGGGAGACAGAACTGAGGATGAAGACGCAGGTACCTCCGGATCCGATCTTGATTGGGAAGCCACCAAGGACAAAGACGCTGGAACCTCTGGATCCAGGGCGGCAAAGCTGTTTCCAGTCTGTGTCAGTTCCGGGCTCAACATCTCCGTGGAGACCCCCGTTGCCAGCGTACGCCTGCCTCGACTTCCACGGCGAGTGACGTACCTCCATGGCTGGTTGGTTGCCTCGAGATCAGCTCCGTTCTCCAGGGAAGGAGAAGACACCTTCGGGGATGGTACCCTGCCTAGCACTGGCCAGTCGGCTGTGGAGAGCCGACACGGCGGCGTCCGGCTACTGGGGTGAAGAAAAATAAAAAGTAGGTGGGCGTGGGTTCCCCAGTAGCTTATGTAGGTTTGCTCCTTGCTTGCTAAGAGTAGCTACTTCGCTCCGGTAGTCCTCCGCAAGCAAGCAGTTGCTACATTGAAAGTCAGCACGGTCCACATGTGAATCATGCATCGAACAAAAGAGATCTCAGAAGACCTAAGATTAAGAGTTGATGCCTTGCATAACATTTTATTACCAAATTATGCAGAAATCCAGGTAATTCTAAAGGGTTCATACACTTTTTCTTCCCACTGTATCATGAGTTAGAAGGTTATGAATAGTACACCAAATCAAATCAAATTGTATTGGTCAAATACACATGTTGCGCAGATGTTATTGCGGGTGTAGCGAAATGCTTGTGCTTCTAGTTCCAACAGTGCAGCAATATCTAACAAGTAATATCTAACAATTCCACAACATATACCCAATACACACAAATCTAAGTAAGGAATGGAATTAAGAATATATAAATATATGGACGAGCAATGTCAGAGCGGTATAGACTAAGATACAGTAGATAGTATAGAATACAATATATACATGAGATGAGTAATGCGAGATATGTAAACATTATTAAAGTGACATTATTAACATGACTAGTGTTCCATTTATTAAAGTGGCCAGTGACTTCAAGTCTGTGTACATATATAGGCAGCAGATTGAAGATGGTTTTCAGTCTCTCGGTCACATTTTTGATGCACCAGTACTGACCTCGCCTTCTGGATGATAGTTATTATTTAAGAGCATTGAAGATAAATGACAATCAGTAAAAAAAAATTGGTCTGGGGGTAGAGATTATTGGCCAGGCTTCCAGTTTTCGCCATAATGCTCCTGTGCCGCCCTGAGTAATGGAAACAGGGAGAACAGGCCATAGCTTGGATGGGAGGTCTCTGAGGATCTTCTTGGCCTTCCTGCGACACCTGGTGTTGTAGGTGTCCTGGAGGGCAGGCAGTGTGCACCCAATGGTGCGTTCGGCTGCGCATACCACCCTCTGAAGTACCTTGCGGTCCGCGGCGGTAGAGTTACCATACCAGGCTGTGATGCAGCCCGATCTATGATCAGGGGCAACTCTGTTTGGGGTAAAGGGATCCAGGAGGTGAAACACACAACAGGACAGTTTGGGCCAGAGAGCATCTAGGAGAGAGATGTCAGCGCAAGATCAGGTGTTCCTCATGGAGCTCCGTAACTAATCTCAATTCTCATTTGTCAGCTCTGCTAACCCTAGGACAAGCAAAGAAAAAGAAAGAATAGAATGAGAGACAGTGAGCACCAGGGCTGTGGGTAAAAATACAGAGGACATATACACCTGGTGTCGTGTGTCTGTGTGTATGTGTACTTACCTCACTTGAGGTCTTCAAACTCAGTGAGCTCTTTGAAGATTCATCATCTTGGGTTGATTGGAACATACAGCATATATCCAATATAGTTTATGAAATCAATTGGCATTGAACAATTACAAATAAGACAGCTAGATACACCTACTTCAAACCCTAGCAAACTAATACATTGCTATAGCCTACACAATATCACAGATTATTTTACCAGACTCACAACATTTTCCTTTCTAGCTAATACTGTAACATTATGGAACAATGTTTTTTAAAATGAACAAATGTTTAGCGGGAGAGGCTATATGGACAATCCTGGCCTACAAAAATATTTAAATAAAAACAAATTCTTATTTACAATGACGACACACCACGACCAAACCCGGACGACGCGCCGCCCTGTGGGACTCATAATCAACAGCCGGATGTGATACAGCCTGGATTCAAACCAGGGACTGTAGTGACTCCTCTTGTGAATGGTTTGTCCTCTGACAAATCAACTGTACATTTTGGTGTTCCTCAAGGTTCCGTTTTAGGACCACTATTGTTTTCACTATATATTTTACCTCTTGGGGATGTCATTCGAAAACATAATGTTAAATTTCACTGCTATGCGGATAACACACAGCTGTACATTTCAATGAAACATGGTGAAGCCCCAAAATTGCCCTTGCTAGAAGCCTTTGTTTCAGACATAAGGAAGTGGATGGCTGCAAACTTTCTACTTTTAAACTCGGACAAAACAGAGATGCTTGTTCTAGGTCCCAAGAAACAAAGAGATCTTCTGTTGAATCTGACAATTAATCTTGATGTTTGTACAGTCGTCTCAAATAAAACTGTGAAGGACCTCGGCGTTACTCTGGACCCTGATCTCTCTTTTGAAGAACATATCTAGACTGTTTCAAGGACAGCTTTTTTCCATCTACGTAACATTGCAAAAATCTGAAACTTTCTGTCCAAAAATGATGCAGAAAAATGAATCCATGCTTTTGTTACTTCTAGATTGGACTACTGCAATGCTCTACTTTCCAGCTACCCGGATAAAGCACTAAATAAACTTCAGTTAGTGCTAAATACGGCTGCTAGAATCCTGACTAGAACCCCCAAAAATGGATCATATTACTTCAGTGCTAGCCTCCCTACACTGGCTTCCTGTTAAGGTAAGGGCTGATTTCAATGTTTTACTGCTAACCTATAAAGCATTACATGGGCTTGCTCCTACCTATCTTTCCAATTTGGTCCTGCCATACATACCTACACGTATGCTACGGTCACAAGATGCAGGCCTCCTAATTGTCCCTAGAATGTCTAAGCAAACAGCTGGAGGCAGGGCTTTCTCCTATAGAGCTCCATTTTTATGGAATGGTCTGCCAACCCATGTGAGAGACGCAGACTCGGTCTCAACCTTTAAGTCTTTACTGAAGACTCATCTCTTCAGTAGGTCCTATGATTGAGTGTAGTCTGGCCCAGGAGTGTGAAGGTGAACGGAAGGCTCTGGAGCAACGAACCGCCCTTGCTGTCTTTGCCTGGCCGGTTCCCCTCTCTCCACTGGGATTCTCTGCCTCTAACCCTATTACAGGGGCTGAGTCACTGGCTTCTGGTGTTCTTCCATGACGTCCCTAGGAGGGGTGCGTCACTTGAGTGGGTTGAGTCACTGATGTGGTCTTCCTGTCTGGGTTGGAGATACCCCCTTGGGTTGTGGCGGAGATCTTTGTGGGCTATACTCGGCCTTGTCTCAGGATGGTAAGTTGGTGGTTGAAGGTATCCCTCTTGTGGTGTGGGGGCTGTGCTCTGGGAAAGTAGGTGGGGTTATATCCTGCCTGTTTGGCCCTGTCCGGGGGTATCATCGGATGAGGCCACAGTGTCTCCTGACCCCTCCTGTCTCAGCCTTCAGTATTTATGCTGCAGTGGTTTATGTGTCGGGGGGCTAGAGTCAGTCTGTTATATCTGGAGTATTTCTCCTGTCTTATCCGGTGTCCTGTGTGAATTTAAGTATGCTCTCTCTAATTCTCTCTTTCTCTCTCTCGGAGGACCTGAGCCCTAGGACCATGCCTCAGGACTACCTGGCCTGATGACTCCTTGCTGTTCCCAGTCCACCTGGTCGTACTGCTGCTTCAGTTTCAACTGTTCTGCATGTGGCTATGGAACCCAGACCTATTCACCGGACGTGCTACCTTGTCCCAGACCTACTCTCTCTCGTTCTACCGCACCGGCTGTCTCGAACTCTGAATGCTTGGCTATGATAAGCCAACTGACATTTACTCCTGAGATGCTGACCTGTTGCACAATCTACAACCACTGTAATTATTATCATTTGACCCTGCTGGTCATCTATGAACTTTTGAACATCTTGGCCATGTACTGTTATAATCTCCACTCGGCACAGCCAGAAGAGGACTGGCCACTCCTCAGACAGAGCCTGTAGGTTTCTTCCTATGTTTTCCTAGCCTCTGTGCTTCTACATCTGCATTGCTTGCTGTTTGGGTTTTTGTATAGCACTTTGTGACATCTGCTGATGTAAAAAGGGCTTTATAAATACATTTGATTTATTGACTGAGTGCGCTTTATTTTACATAAATTTGTGCATGTGTGGTCCGTGTGTATTTCTGTGTGTCTGTGTGTGTGTGTATTTATCTGTGTCTGTGCGTGTTTGTATGTGTGTGAGTGTGCCAATTGCAAGCTTCACAAATCTGCCCTCTAGGTTTAGACACAACCCAATGGTGGAAAGAGAGAGAGGGATGCTGGTCCGCGGCAGTGGGCGAGCGAGCCACAGAAATGGCTGCCTGCTTAGTATCCAAATAGAGGAAATGTAAATTGACAACTTCCCCTGTGGTGTAAATATATTAATTCCAAATGAGTTTTCTGGCGGAGAAGAGAGCGCTGCATGGCGAGGGGAAAGGAAGAGACACTGATGCGCCCACTCGCTTGGCCCCCAATTCATTCTTCATTTATCTAGTTGCTCAGCTTAACGCTGCCCCAGCTAGCCTCTCCATCCTTGTTACTTTCATCTCCTTCCCTCTGTCTTTCTCTTCTTCTTCTTCTTCTTCTTGCCATATGCAAATGAGGCCTTGGATGAGTGGGAAAAACAAAACAACAAAAATTCCCTGGCTCGCTGGATGGGCCGAGTTTTGGTCGGTTTCTGGTGAGGGTCAATAAGGCAAGTACGAGGATGGACTGTCAGATCCGAGGCTAGGACAGACTAGGTAAACATCTTAAGCGGCACGAAATAAGATGAGGGAGAGATCGCAAACATGATTCCATGTATTTCTGTGAGTTTATTGTGCGTAGATTGGAGGATAGAGCCCTCTGAATTCCTAAGCATTGAATGGAGACCATATTGGAGTTAAGCTTATTGTGGACATGCAAACAGCAGAGCTTAACGACGGGTGACTTTGCAATACAGACACGCGACCGATGATCACCAAAGACTCTTTGTGCTGTCTCTGTTGTCTCTATCGCAGTGTGAAGCATCTTCATTTGTGAAGAGAAACCACTCCAAACGTACTTAGCTTCAGCAAAGTTTCATTTCAAAAGGATAGCAAAGGAATCCCATTTGAAATCTGTAATTCTGACCGTCATAATACCTCTTATGGCAGTAACTTTACAAGCAAAAATGATGGTCAATTTAGACTGAGAATAGTGTCTTGTTATGGTAAGGGGTGAAATAAGTATAGCCAGTTATAATTGTAACAGTTTATAGCAGATTATAAAAAAAGATCAGTCTTTAGCTGGCTAAAAGAAAAGGAATATAACATATAGTGTTTACAGGAAACTCACTCTACATCCTTAGATGAAGTTGCGTGGAAAAAGGAATGGGGTGGGGAAATCATTTTCTGTCAGGGACAAAGGAACTCAAACGGTGTGATGATATTAATTAACAAAAATGTCGATCTGAATGTGCAAATAGTCAGGAATGATTCGCAAGGAAGGTAATATTTTTCAATATGAAAGTGGATGAAAAAACTGATTTGGCTCATTAATCTATATCTAGTCCAAATCAGCATGATCCATACTTCTTCAAAAATATTTATACCAGTTTATTGAACTTACAAACGATCAAATCATTATGGTGGAAAACTAACACAAAGTACCTTAATGGACCATAAAGGAAATTACTCTACAAACTATCATCACCATGCCCTTACGGAAATCACAAATATTATGGATACGTTAGAAATAGTGGATATTCGGAGATTAAGACCCTGACATAGTGAGATATACATGGAGGAGACTTAATCAAGTTAGTCGTCTTGACTACTTTCTTGTCTCTGTCTCTCTCGCGTCAAAGGTTAAAAAAGTATTAATAGGAGACAGAATGCGATCGGATCATCATCTAATTGGCCTTCACATAACTCTTAAAGAATTTCCACATGGACAGGGATATTGGAAATGTAATCAAAGTTTACTGGAGGACAATTTATTTTTAACTAAGACAAAATAATTTATAACTGAATTTTTCCAGTACAATAAAGGTTCAACAAATCCCCTTATTGTTTGGGATACCTTTAAATGTGCCAATGTTCATCAATAATAAAAAAGCAGTTTCTGTCTGTTGTGTCTTTACTATGGATTAAGTGATATATGACATGCTATTTTATCAAATCAATTCTCTGTAATTAATATTACCTGATAAACTAATCATGTAAATGTAATTAACTAGGAAGTCGGGGCACCACGGAAGAATGTTTATAGAGCTGTTGTCTTCCAAATAAACTGTTCAAGACCTGGACCTCATCTTTTATATCAATAGCAGTCAATTATTAATCGTCACCTTATTCAGTCTCATCTGAATGTCGTAAAATTGTTGGTTATCTTCACGAACCTTGGCTAACAAGATGAATCAGCAATACAAATTTGGTTTAATTATTTATTTACTAAATACCCAAATAATCACACAGAATTTCATATACATAGGACGGATCATACATTGACTGCTAATTACGTCATAAATGAAAACGTACCTAGCAGACGAAACCGATATGATGGTTGGTTACACAAAGAAAGGGGATTGGGTTTGAATGAAAGCGCGGGAAGACTGAGGAACAGAAGGATTGGGTCTCTATCTGACCTGAAGCTATGCTATCGTAAATACAGAATCTTATGCATTCTAAATAACCGCCCATTCGGGAAAAGGAAAATGCAAGGAATATATTTACTCTGAGCTGCGCTTCGATAGATTGGCCGAAGATGGAAGGCTGGGTTGCCCAGCAGAGATCTCCCTTGTACTTTGAAGAATATTTATTTGGCAGATACGTTGTAGTCTGTTGTCTTGTGATAGAATGAATACGTTGTTGTACCCTGTCGTTCTGAAGAGATTGATCGTCCTTTCCTAGGCCTAGCACGTTTACCGCTGCTGCTGATAACTCGACGTCTAGGATGTATCAGTTCTTTAGTGAATAAGAGTTCAAAGTTCATACCAAGTTGCCATACTCAACTCATACTGTATTCTGGCTGGTATCGTTGAAATGCATCCTTCCTGCGTGTTGATCGTTGCTTCCATGTTGAAATTCACCCTTTTAAACGTACGGACATCAGTCCTCATGTCATCGGGAACACAATGTTAATTTCGTTAGGTTGTTGTCGTTCAACCATTCGCAACCAGAGCTCACGCTGAGGTTGGCTTAGTTCATCGTGAATTGGGTCACGGGGGCTCTTATAGAAATTTAGAAAAGGGGTTGGTTCATCATTTCCAACCAATGCCTATTCACATGGGTGTGGCCATTGATTGAGCCTATTTTACTTATGAAAACAATTCTTTCATTTTAAAAACAAAAATTACATTTAATATTTTCACAAATAGCTTCATATTTCAACATTTAAATTGCACAACAATTCCATGTGAATGTGTAGACTTTCCAAGATAGAGTATATGTCCTCCTATCATCAGTAATAATGTCTGAGACGACAACTGATCTGGCATCATATTCTTTAAGTACCAACGGACACTTTCAACTGGTTGGATTACATAAAGATTGTTATTTTCCCCAACCTTTTGATGTTACAATACTCTCTCTATGTTAACAAAGGGCTTTCCAAGAGTCCATTCTGTAGAGTTGAGAGAAAAAGGGGAAGAGGTATTTATGTGGGGTCATAAACCTCCCCCAACAGGGCAACGTCATGACATGTCTAAAGAGATAAGACTAACAAGGTAAATACATGAACTAATAGTACAGATAGATAGCAATAAAAACGATACTAGAGAGATGCAAAATAAATGACAGAAAAAACTAAAAGAATTGGAGGAACTTATTCAAGAACCATCTAATGTAATCTATTACAAAAATAAAGCAAACTGGATGGAATATGGAGAAAAATGCACCAATTTCTCCCTGAATCTCCAACACAGGAATGCTACCTAAAATCATGTATAGAAACTCGTTACTAAAGACGGAGTCATCTATGATTCTCCAAATGATCATTTAAAAGAGGAAGCTAAATATTTTAAGCAGATTTTCTCTTTTCCATCTCATCCGCAGGAATTCTTTCCAAATAATAAAAAAAATGAAAATTAACAAATGTCCTGAAAGAACAGTGTGAATGCCAAATTAAAGAGAAATAACATTTTGAGGCTATTAAATCTTTTCAGTCTGGAAAAACCCCAGGGCTTGACGGCATTCCGGTGGAGGTATATCAAGCATTTTTTGATATACTCAAAGCTCCATTGTTAGCTTGTTTTAACTACTCCTATAGAAATGGTAGTCTGTCAGGTACTCCGCAGGAATGTCTGATTTCACTATTATTAAAACAAGACCCCGATGGCAAATATAAAGATCCAGTCTTTCTAAAAAACTGTAGGCATTTTAATTCTGGATGCTATGCATTTCGCTAGTATTTTTACATCACAATGTTTTCAATTGTCAAGAGGAGTTAAACAAGGGTGCCAACTGTCACCATATCTATTCGTTATGTCCATCGAAATGCAAGCTATAGAAAATAAACTAAATGGAGGTGGCATGTGGTAGCGGCAAGAGGTAAGGAACTGGTCTGTTTGCCTAATATAAAGGATACAAACTGGAGGAGGAATAAAAATAGCATAAGTAGGAAAGTATACCAGTTTAATTTGAGGACCAGGATGTTGACAGCTGTGCTATACAGATTGCAAAAAAGTTGGGAAGAGATTTTTGATGTATCGATTCCATGGTATGAGTTGATATATAAAACAACGCAAGATTCAAGACTTCATGCTTTTCAGCTAAAATGATTGTACAGAATTCTTGCCACCATCAAAATGTTGAATATTTGGGGGATACAATCATTGCAGCTCTGTAGATTTTGTTGTGAGGATACAGAATCAATAGACCATTTGTTTTGGTATTGCCCTCAGGTAGCCTGTTTCTGGTCTCACGTTCAGGAATGGCTGAAAATGCATAATATTGATCTAAAATTGACCCTAGAAATAGTACTGTTGGGAGATCTGGAGAGACTGGGTCAGTCAATTACTAATATACTAATACGCTTAGCAGTATTTATCTTCAACTCGCAATCTGTGGATTCTATTCGATTAGATAGATTGAAATTGTATGTTAAACATGACAGCATACTGAACGATATATAGTGCATAGAAATCCAAACAGGGTGGCCAGCAGAGATAGGTGGGAGGGAGTGAGGGAAGGTGAGGGTTGAAATGTGTTAATGGAGACAAGTAGGAGTGGAGTTTATGGGCGGGGGATAGAATGACGTCAAAATTGAAGTCAAAATAAACATAACAACAAGTAAGTTTGAATTACACTGAGGGGCAGTATTGCTACAGCTAATGCCTTTTTGCCTGAGGCTGATGCCATGCAGGTGTTTGTACACATGCATGTATACACACTCTCATTTAAATGCACACATGTGCATATACACGGACACATACACACATGTAAATAGTGCAATACATGCACTGAAACATATTCAGTTGGCTATGCTGTTATGATTTTTGTTATCATTGAAGTCTTAAGGTTTTGCATTGTTGTTTTCTGTTTTCCTTTGTCTTTCAAATGTTCTTCTCTGTTCATTTTGTTGGTTGTTGGTGCATTGGGGGACGGGGCTGGGGGGACGGGGGAATGGAATTATTTAATTTTTCGTGTGTGTGTGGGGGGGGGGGGGGGGGTCAAGGATGGTTGAGGGGGCTCTTGGGGGAACTGTGGGGGGGGGGGGATCTTGGAGGGCTGGTGGCCTGGTGGTTGGAAGCTTGGGCCGGTGGCTGATGGATAGCTGGTTCGGGTCCCTGTTTTTGACTTTGTGGGAAATCTGTTGATGTGCCCTTGAGCAGGGCGTTGCCCCTGCTTGCTGCTGTGGGTTGCTCTGGATGGGAGTCTGTTAGATGACTAATAGGATGTAGATGTTGAACGGCTTCACTGCAAGTAGATTGTATGTTTTATATATTCAATAAAATAAATAAATAATTAAATAAATAAATGAAAAAATAAAAGGATCACATTCTTATCATGTAAGTGATTCTAAGGCCTAAGAAGTAGTTAGCTGTCTAGTCTTCATGGCTGCTTTACAGTAGCCTGGTCCCAGATCTGTTTGTAGCCTGGTCCCAGATCTGTTTGTAGCCTGGTCCCAGATCTGTTTGTAGCCTGGTCCCAGATCTGTTTGTAGCCTGGTCCCAGATCTGTCTCGCAAACTCCTATGGCCATTGTCATGCCTAATGTAGGAGTTGGCAAGACAGCACAAACAGATTTGGAACCAGGCTAACTGAACAGAGATGTACAGAGCCATACAATAACTTTTGCTCAGACCATTACATAACAGAGTCCTGGTGGTGTGTCTGTAGCTCAGAGAACCCAAACAGCAGGGCATGGGGTCATACAGTCTGCGTTTTGGTCAGAGACAGCAGGGCATGGGGTCATACTGCCTGTGTTTTGGTCAGAGACCCCTATCGGTTGAATTCAATTAGAGCCTTTCAACATGTTTGTGCTGGGAGGGCTGAAAACACTCTCTCGCTCTCTTTCCTTATCGCCATCTCCCTCTCTAGCTTTCTCTTCGGTCACTTTCTCTTGCTCTCCCTCTCTAGCGTTCCCCTCTCTCACTTTATCTCTCTCTCAATCGTTCTCCTCCTTTCTCCTCCTTCCTCTCTCGCTCTCAAATCAATTCAATTAAAGAGGCTTTATTGGCATGGGAAACATATGTTAACATTGCCAAAGCAAGTGAAGTAGATAAAAAAGATTAAAAGATTAAAAAAGTCAAATAAACAATAAAAATGAACAATAAACACTACACTCACAGAAGTTCCAAAAGAATAAAGACATTTCAAATGTCATATTATGTGTATATACTATTTTATAATGATGTGCAAATGGTTAAAGTACAAAAGAGAAAATGAATAAACATTAATATGGGTTGTATTTACAATGGTGTTTGTTCTTCACTGTTTGCCCTTTTCTTGTGGCAACAGGTTACAAATCTTGCTGCTGTGATGGCACACTGTGGTATTTCACCCAGTAGATATGGGAGTTTATCAAAATTGGGTTTGTTTTCAAATTCTTTGTGGATCTGTGTAATCTGAAGGAAATACGTGTCTCTAATATGGTCATACATTTGGCAGGAGGTTAGGAAGTGCAGCTCAGTTTCCACCTCATTTTGAAGGCAGTGTGCACATAGCCTGTCTTCTCTTGAGAGCCATGTCTGCTTACAGAGGCCTTACTCAATAGCAGGCTATGCTGACTGAGTCTGTACATAGTCAAAGCTTTCCTTAAGTTTGGGTCGAATCAAATCAAAGTTTATTTGTCACATGTGTCGAATACAACAGGTGTAGTAGACCTTACAGTGAAATGCTTACTCACAGGCTCTAACCAATAGTGCGAAAAAGGTATTAGGTGAACAATAGGTAAGTAAAGAAATAAAATTACAACAGTAAAAAGACAGTGAAAAACAGTAGCGAGGCTATATACAGTAGTGAGGCTATAAAAGAAGCGAGGCTACATACAGACACTGGTTAGTCAGGCTGGATTGAGGTAGTATGTACATGTAGATATGGTTAAAGTGACTATGCATATATGATGAACAGAGAGTAGCAGTAGCGTAAAGAGGGGTTGGTGGGTGGTGGGTGACGGGACACAATGCAGATAGCCTGGTTAGCCAATGTGTGGGAGCACTGGTTGGTCGGGCCAATTGAGGTAGTATGTTCATATGTACCTGAATGTATAGTTAAAGTGACTGTGCATATATGATAAACAGAGAGTAGCAGCAGCGTAAAAGAAGGGTTGGGGGGCACACAATGCAAATAGTCCGGGTAGACATTTGATTACCTGTTCAGGAGTCTTATGGCTTGGGGGTAAAAACTGTTGAGAAGCCTTTTTGTCCTAGACTTGGCACTCCGGTACCGCTTGCCATGCGGTGGTAGAGAGAACAGTCTATGACTGGGGTGGCTGGAGTCTTTGACAATTTTTAGGTTCTTCCTCTGACACCGCCTGGTGTAAAGGTCCTGGATGGCAGGCAGCTTAGCCCCAGTGATGTACTGGGCCGTACACACTACCCTCTGTAGTGCCTTGTTGTCGGAGGCCGAGCAATTGCCGTACTAGGCAGTGATGCAACCAGTCAGGATGCTCTCAAAGTTGCAGCTGTAGAACCTTTTGAGGATCTCAGGACCCATGCAAAATCTTTTTAGAATCCTGAGGGGGAATAGGCTTTGTCGTGCCCTCTTCACAACTGTGTTAGTGTATTTGGAGCATTCTAGTTTGTTGGTGATGTGGACACCAAGGAATTTGAAGCTCTCAACCTGCTCCACTACAGCCCCGTCGATGAGAATTGGGGCGTACTCGGTTCTCCTTTTCAGTCACAGTGGTCAGGTATTTTGCCACTGTGTACTCTCTGTTTAGGGCCAAATAGCATTATAGTTTGCTCTGTTTTTTTGTTAATTATTTCCAATGTGTCAAGTAATTATCTTTTTGTTTTCTCATGATTTGGTTGGGTCTTATTGTGTTGCTGTCCTGGGGCTCTGTGTGGTCTGTTTGTGTTTGTGAACAGAGCCCCAGGATCAGCTTGCTTAGGGGACTCTTCTCCAGGTTCATCTCTCTGTCGGTGATGGCTTTGTTATGGAAGGTTTGGGAATCGCTTCCTTTTAGGTGGTTGTAGAATTTAACTGCTCTTTTTCTGGATTTTGATAATTAGCGGGTATCGGCCTAATTCTCCTTTGCATGCATTATTTGGTGTATTACATTGTACATTGAGGATATTTTAGCAGAATTCTGCATGCAGAGTCTCAATTTGGTGTTTGTCCCACTTCGTGAACTCTTGGTTGGTGAGCGGACCCCAGACCTCACAACCATAAAGGGCAACGGGTCTTATAACTGATTCAAGTATTTTTTGCCAGATCCTAATTGGTATGTTGAATTGCATGTTCCTTTTGATGGCATAGAAGGCCCTTCTTGCCTTGTCTCTCAGATCATTTACAGCTTTGTGGAAGTTACCTGTGGCATTGATGTTTAGGCCAAGGTATGTATAGTTTTTTGTGTGCTCTAGGGTAACGGTGTCTAGATGGAATTTGTATTTGTAGTCCTGGAGACTGGACATTTTTTAGAACACCATTATTTTGGTCTTACTGAGATTTACTGTCATGTCCCAGGTCTGGCAGAATCTCTGCCGGCCCTCTTTGGTTGGTGACAGAAGCACCAGATCATCAGCAAACAGTAGACATTTGACTTCAGATTCTAGTAGGGTGAGGCCGGGTGCTGCAGACTATTCTAGTGCCTTCACTAATTCGTTGATATATATGTTGAAGAGGGTGGGGCTTAAGCTGCATCCCTGTCTCACTCCACGGCCCTGTGGAAAGAAATGTGTGTGTTTTTTGCCAATTATAACTGCAGACTTGTTGTTTGTGTACATGGATTTTATAATGTCGTATGTTTTTCCCCCAACACCAATTTCTGTCACACCTGCCCCCACTCCACCTCCCTGGTGCTCGAAGGCGCCAGGCTCCCCAGCATTACGCACTCCTGCCACCATCTTTACACACACCTGCCTTCCCCCATCATGTGCATTAGCAATTATCCGACTCACCTGGACTCTATCACCTGTGTCATTACCTCCCCTATATCTGTCTGTTCCCAAGCTGTTCCCTGCTTCAGGATTAATTGTTGTATGTCGTTGTGTTACCCGTGTGCTGACGCTGTTCCTGTCTTATTCCATGTCTGTTCCTTATTAAATGTTGGCTCCCCGTACCTGCCTTTCTACTCCAGCATCAGTCCTTACACATTCCATCAATTTGTATAGCAGACCCTCATGCCAAATTGAGTCGAAGGCTTTTTTGAAATCAACAATGCATGAGAAAACTTTGCCTTTGTTTTTGGTTTGTTCGTTTGTCACATAGGGTGTGCAGGGTGAATGTGGTTTGTCGTACGATAATTTGGTAAAAAGCCAATTTGACATTTGCTTAGTACATTGTTGTCACTGAGGAAATGTACAAGACTGCTGTTAATGATAATGCAGAGGATTTTTCCAAGGTTGCTGTTGACGCATATCCCACGGTAGTTATTGGGGTCAAATTTGTCTCCACTTTTGTGGATTGGGGTGACCAGTCCTTGGTTCCAAATATTGGGGAAGATGCCAGAGCTAAGGATGATGTTAAAGAGTTTAAGTATTGGCAGTTGGATTTTGTTGTCTGTATATTTTATCATTTCATTGAGGATACCATCAACACCACGGGCCTTTTTGGGTTGGAGGTTTTTTATTTTGTCCTGTAGTTCATTCAAGGCAATTGGAGAATCCAGTGGGTTCTGGTAGTCTTTAACAGTTGATTCTAAGGTTTGTATTTGATCATGTATATGTTTTTGCTGTTTGTTCATTATTGTAGAGCCAAAAAGATTGGAGAAGTGGTTTACCCATTAAACTCAATTTTGAATAGATAACTCTTCGGGATGTTATTTGTTTAGTGTTATTCAATTTTCCCAGAAGTGGTTAATATTACTCAGTTCCTTTGGCTTTGATGCCTCATGATTGAGTATTGCTCTGTTCAAGTAGACTGTGATTTTGCTGTGATCTGATAGGGGTGTCAGTGGGCGGACTGTGAACGCTCTGAGAGACTCTGGGCTGAGGTCAGTGATAAAGTAGTCTACAGTACTACTGCCAAGAGATGAGCTATAGTTGTACCTACCATAGGAGTCCCCTCGAAGCCTACCATTGACTATGTACATACCCAGCGTGTGACAGAGCTGCAGGAGTTTATGACCTGTTTTTGTTGGATATGTTGTCATAGTTGTGCCTAGGGGGGCATATGGGGGAGGGAACGCTGTCACCTTTAGGCAGGTGTTTGTCCCCCTGTGTGCTGAGGGTGTCAGGTTCATGTCGGGTTCTGGCATTTAGGTCCCTGCAGACTCTCTCTCTCTCTAGCTCCACTTCGATTACTTTCTTTCTCCTCTCCTTATGTTGTTCACTCCTCTCTTCCTCCCTCCCTTCCAGATGACATCACTATACACCTGGCTGCTGCCCAGTGACTGTGGTTCAAGATGGCTGCTGTGCAGGGCTCCTCCAAGAGCCTGCCGATGATGGACGGGGACACGCTGGGCTTGTGACGTCCCTTCTGTTCCGCCGAGCGGGTCCCACTTATGTACACGACCCCTTCACCGCGCCACTGCCAGCTTTAAACAGTAGGGAAACCATGGAGGAACACTGATAAACACACACACAGTGTCAGACACGCAGACATTGTGAGAGACACACACACAAACACCCACCTTGCATCGCCTCACCGCCACTCCATGCATTTGTCCGCAGGGCAGGATTATGTGTTCCTACCCAGCATGGTAAAATATTCATGGAGCTGTCTCTCCCCTCCATTTGTGTATCATCAGAGCAAGTTCATGTACGGCAGACGGATATGAAACACAGTCACCTGTACGGCATTATGTAAGGCATAAATGTAGTGCATACTACACTGAGGAGGGTGTACAGCTGCATATAACACTGACTGATCTAGGCAGGGGAGGGGAGGAGCAGGGTTTGTAGGGATGCTGTGATGCCGGTCTGCAGATCTTATTTCTACTACCCCTCAATCTCACTTAAGATTATTTCCTACGATGACTCCATTTAGAAACCTTAAGCAATTGACTCACATGAGTGGTTTGCTTTCTGTTGCTGCCTTCACTAACTGGCTTTTGACATCAGAATGAAAAGCCTTTTCCAACCCCCCTTTTCAATATTGAATAGCTGTTCAGATGGCACTAACATGGGGCTACGTGAGTACATAAATGTCAAGAGGAAACGTGCTCATGCATTTTGAGTGTTGTGTAATTTTTTTGGGATGAGAAATTTATGTAAAAGCTTGTTGAACCATTGTTAGATGACTATTCAGAACAACCGAAACCCAAATGCCATGAAATAGTGGGTGCTTATATTTGTCCTGTTTCACTGCATGTACAAGTGGGTAACCGGTAAGTGTGAGGTGTGAAAAGGAAAAATGTTTCCCAACTCCCCCTGAGACACACTCGGCAAGTGGGGTCATGGACAGGGATCAGCCATTATTGACGGCGAGCCTGGAGCAATTAGGGTTAAGTGCCTTGCTAAAGGCCAGATTGAGAGATTTTTTCACCTTGTCAGCTCAGGGAGACAAACTAACAAAATTTTGGTTAGAGGCCCAACACTCTAACCACTAGGCTACCTGCCGCTCATGTATACCTACAGTTGAAGTCGGAAGTTTACATACACTTAGGTTGGAGTCATTGAAACTTTTTTTTCAACCACACAAATATCTTGTTAACAAACTATAGTTTTGGCAAGTCGGTTAGGACATCTACTTTGTGCATGACACAAGTAATTTTTCCAACAATTGTTTACTTATAATTAACTTAATAATATAATTCACTTAATAATATAATATCACAATTCCAGTTGGTCAGAAGTTTAAATACACTAAGTTGACTGAGCCTTGGAAAATTCCAGAAAATTATGTCATGGCTCGAGAAGCTTCTGATAGGCTAATTGGCATCATTTGAGTCAATTGGAGGTGTACCTGTGGATGTATTTCAAGGCCTAGCTTCAAACTCAGTGCCTCTTTGCTTGACATCATGGGAAAATCAAAAGAAATCAGCCAAGACCTCAGAAAAAAAATTATAGAGCTCCACAAGTCTGGTTCATTACATTTACATTTTAGTCATTTAGCAGACGCTCTTATCCAGAGTGACTTAAAGTAGTGAATGCATACATTTCATACATTCTTTTCCATACTGGTCCCCCGTGGGAAGCAAACCCACAACCCTGGTGTTGCAAACACCATGCTCTACCAACGGAGCCACACGGGACCACATCCTTGGGAGCAATTTCCAAACGCCTGAAGGTACCACGTTCATCTGTACAAACAATAGTACGCAAGTATAAACACCATGGGACCACGCAGCCGTCATACCGCTCAGGAAGGAGACGTGTTCTGTCTCCTAGAGATGAACGTACTTTGGTGTGAAGAGTGCAAATCAATCCCAGAACAACAGCAAAGGACCTTGTGAAGATGCTGGAGGAAACAGGTACAAAGTATCTATATCCACAGTAAAACGAGTCCTATATCGATATAACCTGAAAGGTCGCTCAGCAAGGAAGAAGCCAATGCTCCAAAACCGCCATAAAAAACCCAGACTACGGTTTACAACTGCACATGGGGACAAAGATCATACTTTTTTTGAGAAATATCCTCTGGTTTGATGAAACAAAACTAGAACTGTTTGGCCATGATGACCATCGTTATTTTTGGAGGAACAAGGGGGAGGCTTGCAAGCCGAAGAACACCATCCCAACCGTGAAGCACGGGGGTGGCAGCATCATGTTGTGGGGGTGCTTTGCTGCAGGAGGGACTGGTGGGAAGGAGGAAGGAAAATTATGTGGATATATTGAAGCAACATCTCAAGACATCAGTCAGGAAGTTAACTTCTAATGGATCCCTTCGCACCAATCCCTTTAGCGGGATCGATTTGACAACACGCAGTGAAATTGCAGCGCGCCAAATTAAAAACAGAAATACTCATAATAACAATTCAAAAAGCATACAAGTGTTATACATCGGTTTAAAGATTACTTCTTGTTAATCCAGCCACAGTGTCAGATTTCAAAAAGGCTTTACGGCGAAAGCAGACCATGCGATTATCTGAGGACAGCGCCCAGCATACCAACACATGAAAATCAGATTTCAACCAGGCAGGTGCTACACAAAAGAAATAACGATATAATTAATGCCTTACCTTTGAAGATCTTCTTCTGTTGGCACTCCAAAATGTCCCATTAACATCACAAAAGGTCCTTTTGTTCAATAATTTGTTCTTTATATCCCCAAAATGTCCATTTATTTGGCATGTTTGATTCAGAAAAACACCGGTTCCAACTCGCCCAGCATGCCTACAAAGTATCTAATAAGTTACCTGTAAACTTTGTCCAAACATTTCAAACAACGTTCCTAATCCAAATTGATGTATCCTAAAACGTAAATAATTAATACAATTTAAGACGGGAAATACTGTGCTCAATACGAAAACAAAGTGAAGCACGTTCCAGGTCGTGCGCACCAAAACATTAGAGTGCACCTGGAGTGACACATGAAAATAACAGGGCTACTTCTTAATTTCTCAAAGGAAAACCATCAACCAATTTCTAAAGACTGTTGAAATCTAGTGGAAGCCATAGAAACTGCAAGCAAATTTCTATTAAAAGGGGATTGCCATAGAAACTAATGGAAAACTGATAGCTCAATTTGTTTTCTTCCCTGGATGGATTGTGCTCGGGGTTTCGCCTGCCAAATCAGTTCTGTTATACTCACAGACATTATTCAAACAGTTTTAGAAACTTCAGAGTGTTTTCTATCCGAATCTACTAACAATATGCATATCCTAGCTTCTGGGCCTGAGTAGCAGGCAGTTTACTTTGGGCATGCTTTTCATCCGGATGTGAAAATACTGCCCCCTAGCCCAAAGAGGTTTTAAAGCTTGGTCGCAAATGGGTATTCCAAATGGACAATGACCCCAAGCATACTTCCAAAGTTGTGGCAAAATGACTTAAGGACAACAAAGTCAAGGTATTGGAGTGGCCATCACAAAGCCCTGACCTCAATCCTATAGAACATTTGTGGGCAGAACTGAAAAAGCGTGTGCGAGCAAGGAGGCCTACAGACCTGACTCAGTTACACCAGCTCTGTCAGGAGGAATGGGCCAAAATACACCCAACTTATTGTGGGAAGCATGTGGAAGGCTATCCGAAACGTTTGACCCAGGTTAAACAATTAAAAGCAATGCTACCAAATACTAATTGAGTGTATGTAAACTTCTGACCCACTGGGAATGTGATGAAAGAATTTAAAGCTGAAATAAATCATTCTCTCTGCAATTATTCTGACATTTCCCATTCTTAAAATAAAGTGGTGATCCTAACTGACCTAAAACAGGGAATTTTTACTAGGATTAAATGTTAGGAATTGTGAAAAACTGAGTTTAAATGTGTTTGGCTAAGGTGTATATAAACTTCAACTGTATGTAAAACAGGCCTACTCATGTGTTACATTACAGACGCTGCAGCTGAATGCTTTATTCATCTATTTCAGCCATTTCTTTCAGTCAAAACCACACAGCTATTGAAGAATAGACTGAAATATATGTTGTTTTTTAGCTAACTAATAAACCTGATGACTCAAAGGTCTACCTCATAATTCACCTCTAAAAAAATGTAAGGTCTAAAAACACATTTCGTACACACAAACCAAACCATATGGATTGACATGCATGGACGGATGCTTTGAAAGAAACTATTCATAGGGATCCGCTTTGTCATTGGCCCTAATTGGTCCAGTTTGCCCCCTGTGCCTGTTATGTGTGAGTGCTAGATGGAATGGGTGGCGTGCTGTGAGGCCGTCGGTTCCTCTCAGAGCCTACTGATTGGACACTCAGCTCTTCTGTCAGCCAACGGCTGCCTGCTTGTGCAGGTTTAATGTCAGGAGAGTGTGCAGCAGCGCAGCACGTTCCCTTTCATTAAAACATCCACAAGACTCGAGGCTGGAAACATGCCTCTAAGCATTCAGTCTGTTTTTCTAGTCGTCCCCCGTCTGCATTTATACTTTCAAACGCAGCAGAAGTACGTTTTGCGTTGTTTTGTGCAAGGTTGTTTAAGGCAACATAATGAGGAAATGTGTCTAACAATAGCTGTGTTCCAAAAGGCACCTTGTTCCCTATATAGTGCACTACTTTTGACCAGGGCCCATATGGACACGGCATTGGCCCTATTCATCATTGTTGGCCCTCTGAAAATAACACTATGTCTATGAACAATGAAGGTATTCAGTAATCCTATATCTTTGGTCCGTACGCTTCTTTGATCCATCGATTATGCCTGTCGGAATTACTGGACATCCAGTCTGTTGGAAGACTCCAGTCTGTTGGAAGACTCCAGTCTGTTTACAGTGTGTTCCTTCTCTTCGCTCTGGATAATACTGAGCTGATGTTACAATCCCACCTGCGGGGCTCGGATAATGACACATCTTTACACTACATTACCTAGAGCTTAGTTGAGGAGTGAAAAAAAAGACAAGGCAATTTAAACCAAGCCCCCCCCCCCCCCCCACATGTATTAAATCCCATGCCGTGCAGTACAACCTTCAGTCTGATACTCTTAATGTACAATTTGAATGACTATTGTTATTTTGGGAAGAGCATTTTGTCTTCGATCGCTGACAGAGTCATTTAATCTAATTAGCGATAAGACAGCGTGTGTGTGGGTGTGTGTTTGTGTGTGTGTGTTTTCCCACTACCCTCTATCAGTGATGGTGAGCTTACCCTGTAATGTTCTCAGAGAGAGCTGATAAGAGAGAAACCCAGACAACCTGAGGAATTATTGGGTCTCTCCCTGGAGATCTTTGCTCATAAATAAGATGGCCGATAGACTTTGCGGGGCTCTGGGGCCTCCTCAAACTACTTTTTACTTGAGTTACGGTGCCTTCGGAAAGTATTCAGACCCCTTGACTTTTTCACATTTTGTTACATTACAGACTTATTCTAAAATGGATTGAATAAATAAAAATCCGCAGCAAACTACACACAATACCCTATAATGACAAATTGAAAACAGGTTTTTAGAAATCGTTGTCTATTAAAAAAACAAAAAAACTGAAATACCTTATTTACCCAAGTATTCAGACCCTTTGCTATGAGACTCGAAATTGAGCTCAGGTGCATCCTGTTTCCATTGATAATCCTTGAGATGTTTCTACACTTGATTGGAGTCCACCTGTGGTTAATTCAATTGTTTGGACATGATTTGGAAAGGCTCACTGTCTATATAAAGTCCCACAGTTGACAGTGTAGAGCTCCGAGACAGGATTGTGTCGAGGCATAGATATGGGGAAGGGTCCCCAAGAACACAGTGGCCTCCTTCATTATTAAATGGAAGAAGTTTGGAAAACACCAATACTCTTCCTAGAGCTGGCCGCCCGGCCAAACTGAGCAATCGGGGAGAAGGGCCTTGGTCAGGGAGGTGACCAAGAACCCAATGGTCCCTCTGACAGTGCTCTAGAGTTCCTCTGTGGAGATGGGAGAACCTTCCAGCAGCATTGCAACAATCAGGCCTTTATGGTAGAGTGGCCAGACAGAAGTCACTCCTAAGGAAAATGCACATGACAGCCCACTTGGAGTTTGGCAAAAGGCACCTAAAGACTCTCAAACCATGAGAAACAAGATTCTCTGGTCTGATGAAACCAAGATTGAACTCCTTGGCCTGAATGCCAAGCGTCATGTCTGGAGGAAACCTGGCACCATCCCAATGGGGACGCATGGTGGTGGCAGCAACATGCTGTGGGGGTGTTTTTCAGCGCTAGGTACTGGGAGACTAGTCAGGATCGAGACAAAAATGAACGGAGCAAAGTACAGAGAGATCCTTGATGAAAATCTGCTCCAGAGCGCTCAGGACCTCAGACTGGGGCGAAGGTTCAGCTTCCAACAGGACAATGAACCTAAGCACATAGCCAAAACAACAAAGAAGTGGCCACTCAAGTCTCTGAATGTCCTTGAGTGGCCCAGCCAGAGCCTGGACCTGAACCCGATCGAACATCTCTGGAGAGGCCTGAAAATAGCTCTGCAGCAATGCTCACCATCCAACCTGACAGAGCTTGAGATGATCTGCAGAGAGGAATGGGAGAAACTCTCCAAATACAGGTGTAGCGTCATATCCAAGAAGATGGCCTTGTATACTGTTGTTTAGGGCTGCTCTCAGTGTTTTATTTTACTGCGGAATTGCAAAAATCACTGAAGTTGGAGACTTATATCTCCCTCACTAACTTTAAGCGTCAGCTTACTAATCGCTGCAGCTGTACACAGCCCATCCAACTACCTACCTCATCCCCATACTTGCTTTTGTTTTTCTGCTCTTTTGCACACCAGTATTTCTACTTACACATCCTCATCTGTACATATATCACTCCAGTGTAAATTGCTAAACTGTAATTACTTCGCCACTATTGGCCTATTTATTGCCTTACTTCATTTGCACACACTGTATACAGATTTTTCTATTGTGTTATTGACTGTATGTTTGTTTATCCCATGTGTAACTCTGTGTTGTTGTTTGTGTCGCACAGCTTTGCTTTATCTTGGCCAGGTCGCAGTTGTCTGTAACTCCAAGTGCTGTCTGTAACTCCAAATGTTGAAACCCTCGATCTAGACTTGCCATTATCTTGCTGCTTCTTTTGTCTGGAAATGTCCAGTCTAATCCAGGTCCTGACATTCTTACCCCTACCGAATTAAGTAGTCAGAGTGGCCTGAAGTTTTTGCATATGAATGTAAGAAGCCTTCTGCCGAAGCTTGATTTTGTGAATATATGGATAAAAACTGCCGACGCGGATGTATTTATGCTTTCTGAAACCTGGCTTAAAAAATCTATTACAGACAAAAATATTGGCATAAATGGTTACAATGTTTTTCGTACAGATCGTAAATCTAAGGGTGGTGGTGTTGCTGTATATGTAAAAGACAAGTTCTCTCTGGTCATTCTGACTTCTGTTACTAAACCTAAGCAATTTGAATATCTGTCTTTGAACCTAAACCTTGGCTCATCTTTAAATATTGTTGTATCTTGCTGTTATAGACCTCCATCTGCTACTGTTGGCTCTCTGGATTGGATTTTCAAATTGTTATCACAGAATGTCAATTCTGAGTTTGTCCTGATGGGTGATCTGAATCAGGACTGGCTAACATCTAGCTCTGATCAACTTAAAATTCGGTGCAATACCTACAATCGTACTCTGATTGGCAACAGTGTAACTTGGTTGAATATAAAATATCCTCTGAAATCCTCTTTGATTGATTTAATCTTAACCAATACTCCTCATCATTTTAATGCTTCTGGTATTTTTGCAAATTACATAAGTGATCACTGTGCTATTGCCTGTGTGAGAGATGGTAAAATTCCTAAGCATTCTCCACGTGTCATTACGAAAAGAAACTGGAAGTGGTTTGATATTCAAGGTTTTTTACATGATGTATCTAGCATTGAATGGAATAGAATGGAATTAATCCCTGATGTTGAACTAACCTTTTCTTACTTCCACAACACATTCCAGGATGTATGCAATAGGCATGCCCCCTTTTAAAAATTCAGGATTAAGGGCAGTGAGAACCTTTGGTTTACTAAGGAACTTACAAAAATCATAAGGGAACGAAATTCAATGTGGGCTAAAGCAAGAGGGACTGGTTTGGCAGATGATTGGATGGCTTTTAAACGTCTTCGAAATATGGGTGTGGCTATGATCCGTAAATTGAAAGCAGACCACTACCTGAAATCTACTTCACAAAATTTTAATAATCCATCCACATTTTGGCAAGTAGTGAAAGGTTTGGAGTGCAGAAAAGATACACAGCTTCCTAAACAATTTTTGGTCGACACTCAGATTATAACTGAGAGAACCTCTGAAAGCCTCTGAAAGCCTTGAACCAGCATTTTTTAGATGCAGGCAGTTTATTTGAAAAGGTCAAAGGTATAATTGAGCCCCCTATAAATTTACCTGACACCCCTGTGCACTCCTTCACCAGGTTTTCCTTTTCATCCTTCTCTGTTTCAGAAGTGTATAAAGCCCTGAAAGAAATTGATTTTAAAAAATCCCCTGGCCCTGATGAACTAGACCCCCGCCTCCTACACCTAGCTGCTGACATCATTGCTCCCCCCTTAACATGTATTTTTAACCTTACGCTTGATGTTAAGGAAATCCCCAAGTTATGGAAATCTGCTTTTGTACAGCCTCTCCTGAAAGGTGGAGGCCCTTCGCTACTTGACAACTATCCACCCATATCAACACTGTCTGTACTAAGGTACTGGAGTCCTTAGTTAGTAGGCAGCTAAAGACCTACTTCCAAGAAAACAATATCTTAAATGGAATGCAATCAGGTTTTAGGTCTGGCCACAGCACTGTTTCAGCAACATTGAAGGTTTTAAATGACATCCACTGTGCTCTTGATAAGAAGTTACATTGTGTGTCTGTTTTTATTGATTTGACAAAGGCATTTGTCACCGTGGACCATGCTGTGTTAGTGCAAAGGTTAAAATGTTGTGGAATTACTGGTCATGCTATAGATTGGTTTATAAATTACCTATCAAATCGTACACAATGTGTAATGGCGGATGGTTGCAAATCTGAGTCCATAGAGGTGTGCTCAGGTGTTCCGCAAGGTTCTATTTTGGGCCCACTGTTGTTCATTTTGTATATCAACAACATTGGGGATCTTATTGAAACAGCGGATGTTCATTTTTATGCAGATGATACTGTTCTTTATTCAAGTGGTAGTAGTTTATCTTTAGCTTTTGAAAATGCCCAAAGAGCATTTAACATCATACAACAGAATCTGTATGATTTAAAGCTGATTCTAAATTCAGATAAAACAAAATGCATGGTATTTTCAAATGCCAGGCATGTTACAAATCATGTCATTGCTACATTGGCTGGACATAATATACAGCAAGTTAAAGTGTACAAATATTTGGGTGTGTGGGTTGATGATAAGCTGAGCTTCACAGTGCATGTAGAGAACTTTATAATGAAGCTCAAGCTGAAAATAGGATTTTATTACCGGCATAAGGCTTGTTTTTCTTTTGAGGCCAGGAAGGAGCTGGTACGATGTACATTACTGTCGGTTTTAGATTTGAGTGATGTTATATATATGCAGGCCTCAGCCACTACCCTGAGAGCACTTGATTCAGTGTATCATGCAGCCCTCAGGTTCATTACAAATCAGAAACGTCTAACACATCATTGTGATCTCTACAGCGCTGTTGGCTGGTCGTCATTGACCTTGCGTAGGCTTAATCAGCGTCTGATCCCGTTAGCGGGATCAAAATCCAGCGAAAAATCATATCGCCAATTAGCATTAAAAAAAAATCATAATTGAAAAAAAATAATAATAATCTTTTTTTTTTTTTTTTATAGATACACCTCTCCTGAATCGACCCACGTCGTCCGATTTCAAAAAGGTTTTACAGGAAAAGCAAATCATTAGATTATATTAGATGAGTCCATCGTAAAAAGCAGCTTCATAGCCATTTTCCGACCAACCACTTGCATCACATATAATCAAAAAACAGCTAAATGCAGCACTAACCTTTTACAAACTTCATCAGATGGCACCCCTAGGACATCATGTTATACAATGCATGCATTCTTTTGTTCAATAAAGGTCATATTTATATATAAAAACAGCATTTTACATCTCTGTCTGACGTTGACTACATAATTTCCCCTCAAAAGCGTCCCGGTAAACAATGCTACATTTCCCTAAATTACTATCCTATAACGATTTTTTAAATGTATATTGTCAATCTAACATTTATAGATGAATATCTCTTGAGAACACCCGTCATACCAGATTTTAAATTAACTTTACTGGGTAATCACACTTTGCGATAAAAGGAGATGCGATACTCAGAAAATTAGCTAATATACAGAGCTCGGCGCCATCTTGGAAAGAATCTCATGTCACATCTTATCTTGTATAATATTGTCAATAATCGCCTACCTTTAGTTGTCTTCATCAGAAAGCATCCCAGGTCCACAACAGATGTATTTTCGGTCAAAAAGTCCATACTTCACGTTCCATTAGCCTGATGTTGGTAGCGCGTCCTATGGCTCTCTCCAAGCGCAGCTCTGAAGTTCATAATAAATGCAATGCTCGCGCATGTAGGTTCGTTCAAACATGTCAAACGTTGTATAAAATAAATCTTCAGGGCCTCTAACACCAAGAGAGCCAATAAGATTCGAGGGGGATGATGTCATGGCCTTTAAAACCGTATCCAAAGGTGGGGGAAGACATGGCCGCCGGCGTCATAATGGTGATGGCCCATCCCCTGTGACCAATTTCAAACTCGTGTCATTCACTGAGTTTTGACTCTATAAGGCTCAAACCACTGTGAAAGGACTGGCGACATCTAGTGGAAGCAATAGGAAGTGCTCACTGAACCATGGTTAACGGTGTGATTAATAAGGAAAGATGAGAAGTCGAGACCACAATTCAGAATTCCACTTCCTGTTTCAATCGGTCTCGGGCTTTTGACTGCCATTTGAGTTCTGTTATACTCACAGACACCATTCAAACAGTTTTAGAAACTTTAGAGTGTTTTCTATCCATATATAATAAGTATATGCATGCCCTATCTTCTGAGTTTGATTAGTAGGCCGTTGAAAATGGGAACGATTTTTTTTCAAAATGCGCTGTGGCGCCCCCTATCCTACGGTATCCTCAAGAGGTTAAACACTGGCATACACTGATTTATAAGGCCATATTGGGTAAAATGCCATTTTATCTCTGTTCTTTTTTAGCTAGGTCAGTAAATAAGTATCAATTACGGTCCCATTCTGATTTGTTTCTAACAGTACCAAAAATTAGAACAGGTCATGGTAGAAATAGTTTCAGTTACTTAGCACAGTGGTCCTGGAATTCTCTCCTGAACATTTTAAAATGTGATGATCTAGATTCGTTGGCGGAGTTCAAACACTTGATCGATGTATATATTATAGAAGAGTGTAATTGTTTTTAGGCCAGCTGTTTTTAGTCAAGATGTTTGTGTTTTTAAATGTAATATGTTTTTGTTGTACTGTATGTGTGTTTATAGCTTTGTTTAATGTTGTGTGAGTGTATGTAATATGGTTTGTCTGAAACGTTGTTCCCCTTGCTGCTATTGGACAAGGTCTCTCTTGGAAAAGAGATATTTATCTCAATGAGAATAAACCTGTATAAATAAAGGTAAAAAAAAAAAAGAACTTGTTCTCAACTGGCCTACCCGGTTAAATAAATAAAGGTGAAATAAAATAAAATATTAAAAAACCTCAAGGCTGTAATCACTGCAAAAGGTGCATCAACAAAGTACTGAGTAAAGGGTCTGAATACTTCTGTAAATGTGATATCTGTTTTTATATTTTTTTACACATTTCTAAAAACAATTTTAGAATAACGCTGTAACCGCACAAACTGTGGAAAAAGTCAGTGTCTGAATACATTCCGAAGGCACTGCAAATTCCTTTGTATTTCAGTAACTGCCGTCCATTGCTAAAAGGTCATGCTAATAGTTAGTGATGAAATGATTTACTATTCAATTCAATCAACAATAATGATTGTTTAATGTTTAATGGATAATAGAGAATTTATGTTGTAATCATAGATGCTGCTGACTAGACTGTATGTCCCATCTGCGTGTACTGCATTTTAACGTTATATGCAACTTTGATGCATGTCATTATCACGTTGCTAACTTTTGGTTTGTTTACTTAATGGAGACAGACGTCTATTGAGGGCGATGGTGGTACTGTGAGACTGTGTCGCATCTCATTAGGCCACACTAATTATTCATCAGATCTATGAGCTTGACTGGTAACCAATGCTTCTTAGCTTAGCAACAGTATGTCCACTTCTCTGCAACTCTTTGGCCGGCACTTGGTTGGGTTGGAGTCTTTTTTTGTCTTGTTACACAATAACAATCTCCTCTTGTTGAAAAAAAGCGATTAGAATAAATCAGCTCTGCGGAGGAAAACAGCGGACAGGTTGATTGAGGGACGAAGATGGCATGTTTACGCTGAAGGGATGTCAACTGCAGTTACAGTTGTACAGTATGGGTTCTAGTAGTAATAGAATAATCTTATTGAAAAATCATGTTCAAATCTGAGATACACACACACACACACACACACACATTGCTCAAGGGCACAATGGCATGAGATAGCATCTAGGATTATGATGCCGGAAACCCTCTGGTTGCCAGTTAACTTCCCAGCAGATTACCAAACATGTTCAAACTGAGGGGTCAAACAGAACCAGAGTGAAGGGAGAGACATGGAAGATCTAAGTCAACATGGAACACCATCCAGTTGTTTCTGCTCCTCCATATTCATTTGAGGGATAATAATCTGAAGACAGCAGTCCTGTGAGAGCACTAATTAGTTCCACTGCAGGAGCCCAAGCTGAGCCTAACCATGACCTGATATTTGCCTGTGTGTGTTGGGTTGAAAGATGGCCGCAGGGCTGGCTTTAATTGCAGTGCCACTGGAACGTGTTATAACCTCATATATCACCCGATCAAAGGACCACAAGCAGAGACGCTCCTCTGGAGGTTCAGTACATTACTAAAGAGGAATGTGACAACGGTGAAAACAGGCAGGCAGAACAGCAAGTCACAATCAGGGATACTGTAGGCCTACAGCTTCCAGTGCTGAGGGATGTCACCGCTAAGCAACAGATAAGAGAGAAGTGTGTGTGTGTGTGTGTGTGTGTATGTGTGTGTCTGTGTGTATGTATGTGTGTATGTATGTATGTATGTATGTATGTATGTATGTATGTATGTATGTATGTATGTATGTATGTATGTATGTATGTATGTATGTATGTATGTGTGCATATGTATGTATGTGTGCATATGTATGTACGTCTGTGTGTGTACAGTATGTGTATGTATGTGTGCGTGTGCGCCCGTGTGTGTGTGAGTGTGTGAAGAGGGGTGGAAGGGAACATTCCTTGAGTGAATGAATAATTTTCCCCCCCAAAGAGTTGGCGCAGTGGTGAATTATTGAGGAGGAGGTAACTAGAGGAGTTGGCCAGGTGTGGGTTTTCAAAGGTACAGAGAGGACTGGCTGGACGAGAGGGGCTGGGATTAGGGGGCATTGTCAAGACTAGGCTTCTGGCAAACACTGCAGAAATGTTATTAGTACCCACCCATCAACATCAACCCAGTATGGCCACACACACACACACACACACACACACACACACACACACACACACACACACACACACACACACACACACACACACACACACACAGCTCTGGGAATTCTAGAGGATAAAATAAAGAAAGTATCTTGAGGGTTTCATTTCCAAACAATGCATGTAAGAAACAGTAGGGGGTCATTAACTCAGGGAAAGGTGCAAGTGATTACTCCAGATGCTGAATTAGCAGTAACCTAAATAATAGGCAGATTGACAAAGTCACTGGTGGCCAAGATCGACGAAAATCTACTTTTGAGACCCATGGCGCTAGGAGTCGCCATGGCAACAGACAGATGCGGCAAGGAGCGGATTTCGGGGTGCATTTCATAAAAGACAAAAGATTAGGCCACAGGAAGGCCGAAAATTAGAATCTCTCCTCTGCTCATTAACTCAATCAAATCCCATCCCTGTCAAATCACAGGTATCCATTTTGAAAAGAGAGAAAATGTCAGGGAAAATGAAAACAGAAGCGGATTGGGCAAACCCAATGCCAATGGAGAATCCAAAGAGGAGAACAAACAGCTGGGCCAGGAGGAAGAGGATGGAGGAGGACAAACAGCTGGGACAGGAGGAAGAGGATGGAGGAGGACAAACAGCTGGGCCAGGAGGAAGAGGATGGAGGAGGACAAACAGCTGGGACAGGAGGAAGAGGATGGAGGAGGACAAACAGCTGGGCCAGGAGGAAGAGGATGGAGGAGGACAAACAGCTGGGACAGGAGGAAGAGGATGGAGGAGGACAAACAGCTGGGACAGGAGGAAGAGGATGGAGGAGGACAAACAGCTGGGACAGGAGAAAGAGGATGGAGGAGGACAAACAGCTGGGACAAGAAAAAGAGGATGGAGGAGGACAAACAGCTGAGACAGGAGGAAGAGGATGGAGGAGGACAAACAGCTGGGCCAGGAGAAAGAGGATGGAGGAGGACAAACAGCTGGGACAGGAGGAAGAGGATGGAGGAGGACAAACAGCTGGGACAGGAGAAAGAGGATGGAGGAGGACAAACAGCTGGGACAGGAGAAAGAGGATGGAGGAGGACAAACAGCTGGGACAAGAAAAAGAGGATGGAGGAGGACAAACAGCTGAGACAGGAGGAAGAGGATGGAGGAGGACAAACAGCTGGGACAGGAGAAAGAGGATGGAGGAGGACAAACAGCTGGGACAAGAAAAAGAGGATGGAGGAGGACAAACAGCTGAGACAGGAGGAAGAGGATGGAGGAGGACAAACAGCTGGGACAGGAGAAAGAGGATGGAGGAGGACAAACAGCTGGGACAGGAGGAAGAGGATGGAGGAGGACAAACAGCTCGGACAGGAGAAAGAGGATGGAGGAGGACAAACAGCTGGGCCAGGAGGAAGAGGATGAAGGAGGACAAACAGCTGGGACAGGAGGAAGAGGATGGAGGAGGACAAACAGCTGGGCCAGGAGAAAGAGGATGGAGGAGGACAAACAGCTGGGACAGGAGGAAGAGGATGGAGGAGGACAAACAGCTGGGACAGGTGGAAGAGGATGGAGGAGGACAAACAGCTGGGACAGGAGAAAGAGGATGGAGGAGGACAAACATCTGGGCCAGGAGGAAGAGGAAGGAGGAGGACAAACAGCTGTCCAGGAGGAAGAGGATGTAGAAGGATAAACGTCTGGGCCAGGAGGAAGAGGATGGAGGAGGGCGGGGCAAAAGGCTGGCATATGAAGGGTTAACTACAGAGCCAGTCAGCAGGAGTAGAGCTTTTCCAGCCGGAAATATGAAACGGCAAGGAGTAATATTTGTCCCAAGAGGCTGTTATTAACGGGAACAACGCTGCTGGCAGCTGGCAAAGTCGAATGTCTCACCTGAAGAGCTGGTTCACAAGGAGTTCAATGAGACTGACAACAGCCTCTTCCTCTTGAAATGGTCACACTCACATGGTTTGGCGTGAAAACACCGCAGGATGTGTTGTTTTTTAGAATTAAAACGGGAGTCGGACGACAGGAGTTTTTGGACACTGTCGTATTAAGTGGCCTATGTATTTGTATTTACTATGGATCCCAATTAGCTGCTGCCCCGTAGAAGGAAAACTGAAGGGACATGAATTCAATCCACTGCCCTTTATGGTGAGATATGTGTACCATAATCAAATATATACAGTACAACATTAGTTCATGCTAATTCATGTAACACTATTGTAAAGTGTTACCGATTAGTTGATTGATGAAGGCAAATTCAACCCATCCATTAACTTGTGTTTTTTAAACCATCATATAAGTTCCATCAGTTTGTTCCAAGAGGCTGCATACCAGGCTCACATAAACCACATCCCCTGTAATTCAATCTGAACTCTGATTCACAGTGATGTCCTTTGTCAGCCCTATTGAAAGACTCATAAATCATCAGCTGAGCAGTTCTCTCTGATGTAACTAACTCAAAGCCATTCATTTAGACCGAGATGATTCGGGGATATTGCATTTGAAGGAATGGGGTTGACATCCTGGAGATCATTGATACTCCAACAGGAGATAAGTGATACTCTAAGGGGCCAAGGCTAACCCAATATGACTTTACCTGAGGCCTGTATCTTTGTAAACATAACATACACTGAACTCTTATTTATTTTATTAAAACAGTAAAACATTTATCAAAATGAATCGATGCACAGCCAAGAGTGGCCCTGTAGAAATCATTTAAAAAGTACATATTATGGCATAGAGGAGAATAATTGGTTGACATGTGTTAATTATTTAATTGATTGGTTGATACTATATCATCATAGCCTATATATATGGATTATATATATATAAATCTCTACTTCAAGGGGCTTCATTGGCATGGGAAACATATGCTAACATTGCCAAAGCAAGTGAAGTAGATAATATACAAAAGTGAAACAAACAATAAAAATTAACAGTAAACATTACACTTACAGAAGTTCCAAAAGAATAAAGACATTACAAATGTCATATTATGTATATATACAGTGTTGTAACGATGTGCAAATGGTTAAAGTACAAAAGGGAAAATAAATAAACATAAATATGGGTTGTATTTACAATGGTGTTTGTTCTTCACTGGTTGCCTTTTTCTTGTGGCAACAGGTCACAAATCTTGCTGCTGTGATGGCACACTGTGGTATTTCACCCAGTAGATATGGGAGTTTATCAAAATCGTTTTCAAATTCCTTGTGGATCTGTGTAATCTGAGGGAAATATATGTCTCTAATATGGTCATACATTTGGCAGGAGGTTAGGAAGTGCGGCTCAGTTTCCACCACATTTTGTGGGCAGGATGCACATAGCCTGTCTTCTCTTGAGAGCCAGGTCTGCCTCCGGTGGCCTTTCTCAATAGCAAGGCTATGCTCACTGAGTCTGTACATAGTCAAAGCTTTCCTTAAGTTTGGGTCAGTCACAGTGGTCAGGTATTCTGCCACTGTGTACTCTGTTTAGGGCCAAATAACATTCTAGTTTGCTCAGTTTTTTTGTTAATTCTTTCCAATGTGTCAAGTAATTCTCTTTTTGTTTTCTCATGATTTGGTTGGGTCTAATTGTGTTCTCTCTCTCTCTCGTAATAATGTACAAATTGCCAAAGCGTGCTTTGGAGATTAAGTGATTAATTTACAATATTAACATAATTAAAATAACGATAATCAAGATTATCAATGGGACAATCAGTAACAACAATAGTCAAGGGTCAAAATAACCATACAATGGACAATAACAACAACAATGGCATAGAGGACATGTGCAGATTGGTCTGTCAGACACTGTCCCTCATCTTATAGCAGGCAGCAATGTAGTGCTGCTAACCAATAGCTCTCTGTGTCCTCCCCCAACAGGAAGGGTAGCTTATTCTCATCATAGAGGTCTTTGAAATGTTGAATAAGGGTTTCAAATTTGGGCAAATGACACTCAATTGTTTTCTATTTTTTACATTTTCTCAGGAAATGCAGCTCCGTCTCGGGTTCTGCTGTGGTGCAGTGGTTGTACAGCCTTTCCTCTACAGGGAGCCAGGTTTTCCTGTGTCTACCCTTCTCAATGGCAAGGCTGTGCTCACTGTGACTGTACTTTGTCATGGTTTTTCTAAGGTTTTGATCGGTAACCATGGTCAAATATTATAGTTTGACATGGTGTACTGTCGATTTAGGGCCAGATAGCACTGTGTTTTGCTTCGGCTTGTATTTTCCAACAGGTAATGTAGTTTTGTTTTGACTGTGTTGTAATTTGTTTTATTCTGATTGATTGGATGTTCTGGTCCTGAGGCTTCAGTGTGTTAGTAGAACAGGTTTGTGAACTCAGCCCCAGGACCAGCTGGATGAGGGGACGCTTTTCTTTGCTCAGCTCTTGGCATTGCAGGGCTTGGTAATGATATGAGAGGGGGTCACTGTATTTTAGATGTTTCCAAAACTTAATTGCTTTTTAAAAAATATTATTAGTGGATATTGGCCTAATTCTGCCCTGCATGCATTGTTTGTAGTTTTCCACTGGACATGTAAGATAATCTTACAGAACTCAGCATGCACAGTTTCAATGGTGTGTTTGGGGTGTTTGTCCACACCTCGCTGCCATAAAGTGCAGTTGGTTCAATGACACATTCAATTAGTTTTAGCCAAATTTTATTAGTTATTTCAATTTGAAATAGTTTTTAATGGCGTAGAATACCCTCAGTGCATCTCTCTCAGTTCATTCACTGACTCATTTAGTTATCCAGTTGAGCTTATTTTTAAACCTAACTAATTGTAGTGTGTGCAGTACTCTATATATTTTGTACCAATTGAGAACTTTGGTCTAATTCCCTGAGATCTGGACCTACTTTAGAAAATCATTATTTTAGTATTTTTGGGGTTTACTAACAGGTCCCAGGTCTGGCAGTACTGCTCTAGCAGGTCCAGGCTCTGCTGTAGGACATGTGCTGTGGGTATTGTATCTAGAAAGTTATCTAAGAGTGTTTGGATTTTTTGGTTATTGGTTACTTTATGGTATTCTTCTGTGCTGTTTTGGACCTTTCTGTATGAATTTCTGATGTTGTACATCTTACTGGGCTATGAATGTGTGGTAATTTCCATGTCTGTTCTTTTGAGGAAAAAGGTAATTTGGCTGTGATCAGATATATGTGTTAGTGGTTTGACGTTGAATGAGCTGAAAGAGAAAGGGTCAATGTCTGTGATCATATAGTCTACTGTGCTGTGGCCAAGAGGTGACCATTAGGTGAATCTCATAGAGTTCCCCCTAACCTACCATTGACAAAGTACAGACCCAGGCTTCAACAGAGCTGCAACAGACCCATTCCGTTTTTGTTAATTTTGCTGTCACTGTTGTTTCTATGGTGGAGATTAAGACAGTTAGAAACAGTATGGCCTGTCATAAAGCTGTCCCCTCGTGTGCTCGTTAGTTTCGGTAGTGTCCTCTCTCTCTCTCTCTCTGTTCAGATTTGTAAATTGGCTCATGGTGCCTCTCCATCCTGGAGTCAAATCAAATCAAAGTTTATTTGTCACGTGCGCCGAATACAACAGGTGTAGTAGACCTTAAGGTGAAATGCTTACTTACAGGCTCTAACCAATAGTTATATATGCATATATGATATACAGAGAGCAGCAGTATGACTTCCTGTTGGTCTAAGAGGGGAAATTGCCTACTACCTACTTGAATCTGCTAGAAGATCAGCGCTCCGGATGTTGTCTTTAGCATCTCTTGGTGGAATGTTGTTGTTGTTCTGGGACAGATCCCTATCCTCCATCTTCAACATACAGCCCACAGTCTCTCCTAGCTATATAATGGAGCACCTGCACCTTGTTAACACTTTACTCGACACCCAGCGTCATAACCTGTCATAATATGGTCATAATACTGTCATGACTCATATACTTACACCTGTTGTGACATACATACTCATTCAAGGGTTTTTCTTTATTTTTTACTATTTTCTACATTGTAGAATAATAGTGAAGACATCAAAACTATGAAATAACACATATCAAATCATGTAGTAACCAGAAAAATAATAAATAAATCTATATATATTTTATATTTGAGATTCTTCAAGTAGCCACCCTTTGCCTTGATGATAGCTTTGCACACTCGTGGCATTCTCTCAACCAGCTTCATGAGGTAGTCACCTGGAATGCATTTCAATTAATGCATTTCAATTATTTTATGGCTGGTTATGACACCTACATGACAGAGTAAAAATCCACATTTATTCAAATGTTTTTTTTCCCTGCCGAGAACTTTCCTTTCATTTGAATTTTGTCTTAAGAACTTTGTTGTTGTTATGAATTATTTACAGTCATGTTTTTTTCATCATATTTTAAATTACTTGAACAAAAAATACGTTATGACATTATCATGAAGCTTTATGACCGTCATAATCATATAATCCAGATAGGCCTATCACCTACATTTCCTTATGTCAGTCATCAGTTGGCAGGTAGCCTAGTGGTAGGAGCGTTGGGCTATTAACCAAAATGTTGCAAGATCAAAACCCTGAGCGGACAAGGTCAAAATCTGTTGTTCTGCCCCTGAACAAGGCAGTTAACCTGCTGTTCCTAGACCGTCATTGAAAATAAGAATTTGTTCTTAAAACTGACTTGCCTAGTTAAATATAGGTTAAAAAAAATCTGTGAGAAAGATGGTGTCTTAATCTGCTTCTGCATTTATCCCAGTCATCAGAAACAGAGCATTGGGGGTAGGTGCATGTCTGACATTGACGTAGGCACAATTAAAACTGTAATCTAATAAAGTACACTTCAGAAAATATTATATAACAAACATAATGTTGACAAGTACTTTATGGTGTAATGGAATATTTTGCCTTGTGTGGTAGGTATTGTGGGTTTTGACATATGTAGGAGTCATAACCAGACATAAAATAACGTAATATATGTCACAACAGGTCTAAATATATGTGTCATGGCAGTGTTATGACCATATTATAACAGGTTATGACAAGTTATGTCAGCCGTTATGACATAATGACATGATTATGACCGTAAAGTGTAAACAATATTTTTCTTGAAAATGAGAGATGAACGTGCCGATTATAGTGAGGCACACACCCGCAGGTACACACAAACACACACACACACACACACACACACACACACACACACACACACACACACACACACACACACACACACACACACACACACACACACACAAATATACACAGTGGAAACTGTATAACAAAGATGTTGCAAGTTACAATGCTCCTATTCTCCACTTCTTCCATACTAGAACACAATAGAGTACAAACTTAGCTAGTGAGGAAAACCTATATTTGTATGAAAGTCAACAGCTTTTATACTCCACAAGTCTATATTTAGGTCCAATCTCCCTTAGACCACCCCCCCTCCCCTTAGACCCCCCCCCTCCCCTTAGACCCACCCCCCCTCCCCTTAGACCCACCCCCCCTCCCCTTAGACCCCCCCCCCCTTCCCCTTAGACCCACCCCCCCTCCCCTTAGACCCACCCCCCCTCCCCTTAGACCTCACCCTTGTTTTCGAGTGTGGGGGAGTGTCCCAAGAAAACAAAGCAACTAGTGGTAGGAAGAGATAAATGACCCTATGAACGGCCAAAGGATAGCCTACCATACAATTCACTTACAACGAGCATTGTGTTTTTAACAATGCCTGTACTGGCGGCAAATCAAATCAAATTTTATTTGTCACATACACATGGTTAGCAAATGTTAATGTGAGTGTAGCGAAACGCTTGTGCTTCTAGTTCTGACCATGCAGTAGTATCTAACAAGTAATCTAACCTCACAATTTCACTACAACTACCTTATACACACAAGTGTAAGGGAATGAATAAGAATATGTACATAAAAATATATGAATGAGTGATGGTCGAACGTCATAGGCAAGATGCAGTAGATGGTATAGAGTACAGTATATACATGAGATGAGTAATGTAAACATTATATAAAGTGGCATTGTTTAAAGTGGCTAGTGATACATTTATTACATCAATTTTCCCATTATTAAAGTGGCTCGAGCTGAGTCAGTATGTTGGCAGCAGCCACTCAATGTTAGTGATGGCTGTTTAACAGTCTGATGGCCTTGAGATAGAAGCTGTTTTTCAGTCTCTCGGTCCCCGCTTTGATGCACCTGTACTGACCTCGCCTTCTGGATGATAACGGGGTGAACAGGCAGTGGCTCGGGTGGTTGTTGTCCTTGATGATCTTTTTGGCCTTACTGTGACATCGGGTGGTGTAGGTGTCCTGGAGGTAGTTTGCCACCGGTGATGCATTGTGCAGACCTCACTACCGTCTGGAGAGCCTTACGGTTGTGGGCGGAGCAGTTGCCGTACCAGGCGGTGGTACAGCCCGACAGGATGCCCTCGATTGTGCATCTGTAAAAGTTTGTGAGTGTTTTTGGTGACAAGCCAAATTTCTTCAGCCTCCTGAGGTTGAAGAGGCGCTATTGCGCCTTCTTCACCACGCTGTCTGTATGGGTGGACCATTTCAGTTTGTCCATGATGTGTATGCCGAGGAACTTAAAACTTTCCACCTTCTCCATTACTGTCCCGTCAATGTGGATAGGGGGCTGCTCCCTCTGCTGTTTCCTGAAGTCCACGATCATCTCCTTTGTTTTGTTGACATTGAGGGTGAGGTTATTTTCCTGACACCACACTCCGAGGGCCCTCACATCCTCCCTGTAGGCTGTCTCGTTGTTGTTGATAATCAAGCCTACCACTGTAGTGTCGTCTGCAAACTTGATGATTGAGTTGGAGGCGTGCATGGCCACGCAGTCATGGGTGAACAGGGAGTACAGGAGAGGGCTGAGAACGCACCCTTGTGGGGCCCCAGTGTTGAGGATCAGCGGGGTGGAGATGTTGTTACCTACCCTCACCACCTGGGGGCGGCCCGTCAGGAAGTCCAGGACCCAGTTGCACAGGGCGGGGTTGAGACCCAGGGTCTCGAGCTTAATGACAAGTTTGGAGGGTACTATGGTGTTAAATGCTGAGCTGTAGTCGATGAACAGCATTCTTACATAGGTATTCCTCTTGTCCAGATGGGTTAGGGCAGTGTGCAGTGTGATTGCGATTGCGTCGTCTGTGGACCTATTGGGGCGGTAAGCAAATTGGAGTGGGTCTAGGGTGTCAGGTAGGGTGGAGGTGATATGGTCCTTGACTAGTCTCTCAAAGCACCTCATGATGACGGAAGTGAGTGCTACAGGGCGGTAGTCATTTAGCTCAGTTACCTTAGCTTTCTTGGGAACAGGAACAATGGTGGCCCTCTTGAAGCATGTGGGAACAACAAACTGGGATAAGGATTGATTGAATATGTCCGAAAACACACCAGCCAGCTGGTCTGCGCATGCTCTGAGGATGTGGCCAGGGATGCCGTCTGGGCCTGCAGCCTTGCGAGGGTTAACACGTTTAAATGTTTTACTCACGTTGGCTGCAGTGAAGGCGAGCCCGCAGGTTTTGGTAGCGGGCCGTGTCAGTGGCACTGTATTGTCCTCAAAGCGAGCAAAGAAGTTGTTTAGTTTGTCTGGGAGCAAGACATCGTGGTCCGCAACAGGGCTGGTTTTTCTTTTGTAGTCCGTGATTGACTGTAGACCCTGCCACATACCTCTCGTGTCTGAGCCAGTAATAGCTTTCCATTTATTTCTCATGCAACAAATACGTACTTACTATATGAGCAACACACGAGGACAGCAGAACAACAATGTTCCTGTAATGTACCCGTCCTCTGGCTGTGGTTCAATGTGGATTAGTACTTTACCCATCCTCTGGCTGTGGTTCAATGTGGAGCAGTAATTTACCCATCCTCTGGCTGTGGTTCAATGTAGAGCAGTAATTTACACATCCTCTGGCTGTGGTTCAATGTGGAGCAGTAATTTACACATCCTCTGGCTGTGGTTCAATGTGGAGTAGTAATTTACCCGTCCTCTGTCTGTGGTTCAATGTGGAGTAGTAATTTACCCATCCTCTGGCTGTGGTTCAATGTGGAGCAGTAATTTACACATCCTCTGGCTGTGGTTCAATGTGGAGTAGTAATTTACCCGTCCTCTGGCTGTGGTTCAATATAGAGCAGTAATTTACACATCCTCTGGCTGTGGTTCAATGTGGAGCAGTAATTTACACATCCTCTGGCTGTGGTTCAATGTGGAGTAGTAATTTACCGATCCTCTGGCTGTGGTTCAATGTAGAGCAGTAATTTACACATCCTCTGGCTGTGGTTCAATGTGGAGTAGTAATTTACCCATCCTCTGGCTGTGGTTCAATGTGGAGTAGTAATTTACCCATCCTCTGGCTGTGGTTCAATGTGGAGCAGTAATTTACACATCCTCTGGCTGTGGTTCAATGTGGAGTAGTAATTTACCCGTCCTCTGGCTGTGGTTCAATGTGGAGTAGTAATTTACCCGTCCTCTGGCTGTGGTTCAATGTGGAGTAGTAATTTACACATCCTCTGGCTGTGGTTCAAGGTGGAGCAGTAATTTACACATCCTCTGGCTGTGGTTCAATGTGGAGTAGTAATTTACCCATCCTCTGGCTGTGGTTCAATGTGGAGTAGTAATTTACACATCCTCTGGCTGTGGTTCAATGTGGAGCAGTAATTTACACATCCTCTGGCTGTGGTTCAATGTGGAGCAGTAATTTACACATCCTCTGGCTGTGGTTCAATGTGGAGTAGTAATTTACCCATCCTCTGGCTGTGGTTCAATGTGGAGCAGTAATTTACACATCCTCTGGCTGTGGTTCAATGTGGAGCAGTAATTTACACATCCTCTGGCTGTGGTTCAATGTGGAGCAGTAATTTACACATCCTCTGGCTGTGGTTCAATGTGGAGTAGTAATGTAGCCATCCTCTGGCTGTGGTTCAGTAGCGTTAAAAGCTTTAGCTAGATTCTTTACATCCACTGGGTTTCACAAGATGACAGCCTGGCTTGCTCAGGAGTTCCTAAAACATTAAACCACACAAATTAACATTCAACAAATGTCAAACGCCCATATAGCAAGATGAATGTATAGCTAGCTGGCATATGTTAGCTTAGATATCTTGTTAAATGGCGAATTTCGTAAATTAATATTATGACAAAAAATGAATTATAACAATCTGTCTCTACATTATTAACTGACATATTCCTCTTAACTGTATATTTGTTTGCATGATTAGTTATGAAGCTATAATTACTTACATTTGCTTTCATTCTGGTATTTTTGTCAGCCAATGTTCTTGAAGCAACTACCCGGTAGTGCAATGAAAGAGTTGGGTTGGTTAGCTAGCTTCTTCCCTCATGGCAACGTTAATAGAACTGCAGGAAAGCAGTGCTCGGCAGGCGGGGGCACTGCCTACTGGTGTCCCCTAGTTAGCTAGCTAGCTTGCTGGGTCCTTCTTTTTCAGTGGGGTTTTTCGGGGGATGGCATGCAAAATTGGTGCATTACCGCCACCTACTGTGCTGGAGTGTGGGCCTTATTCTCTGTTATTAACAAATGTTAAATGTGCATGCCGCCACCTACTGTATGGGAAAGGGGAAAAAGCCAACATCATATACAATACAAAAATAAAATGAATCCAAAAACCCATCCCACTCCTTCAGTCATAGTCCAGATCACATCCCTACACAGGCTCAGGGGCCTGTGAGGATGGAACATTTTCCCCAATTGCTCAGTTTGGCCGGGCGGCCAGTTTTAGGAAGAGTCTTGGTGGTTCCAAACGTCTTCCATTTAAGAATGATGGAGACCACTGTGTTCTTGGGGACCTTCAATGCTACAGTCCGCAATTCAGAATTTCACTTCCTGTTACGATCTGTCTCAGGGTTTTGACTGCCATATGAGTTCTGTTATACTCACAGACACCATTCAAACAGTTTTAGAAACTTTAGGGTGTTTTCTATCCACATGTATTAATTATATGCATATCCTAGCTTCTGAGTTTGAGTAGGAGGCCGTTTAAAATGGGCACAAATGTTTTTCAAAAATCGCTGTAGCGCCCCCTATCCTAGGCGACCGTCAAAAGGTTTTAATATGTATATTTTTCTGCAAATCTAAGCATACCTCTTAAGCTGTCTGTTAGATGGCGCTGAAGAAGAAGGATGACGTTTTACGTGTTCCTATCCAATTGTGTTTTTTTTTTCCTTTGCATTGTTTGTAACTTATTTTTGAACTTATTTTGTACATAATGTTGCTTCTACCATCTCTTATGACCAAAAACAACTTCTGGACATCAGAACTGCGATTACTCACCACGAGCTGGCAGAATCCTTTTTTTCAATTAACCTCTATGGGCTAGGTGGGACGCTTGCGTCCCACCTACTCAACAGCCAGTGTAATCCCGTGGCGCGTTATTCAAATACCTCAAAAATGCTATTACTTCAATTTTTCAAACATATGACTATTTTACACCATTTTAAAGACAAGACTCTCGTTAATCTAACCACACTGTCCGATTTCAAAACGGCTTTACAACGAAAGCAAAACATTAGATTATGTCAGCAGAGTACCCAGCCAGAAATAATCAGACACCCATTTTTCAAGCTAGCATATAATGTCACATAAACCCAAACCACAGCTAAATGCAGCACTAACCTTTGATGATCTTCATCAGATGACAACCCTAGGACATTATGTTATACAATACATGCATGTTTTGTTCAATCAAGTTCATATTTATATCAAAAACCAGCTTTTTACATTAGCATGTGACTAGCATGTGACTAGCATTCCCACCGAACACTGCCGGTGAATTTACTAAATTACTCACGATAAACGTTCACAAAAAAACATAACAATTATTTTAAGAATTATAGATACAGAACTCCTCTATGCACTTGATATGTCCGATTTTAAAATAGCTTTTCGGTGAAAGCACATTTTGCAATATTCTCAGTAGATAGCCCGGCATCGCAGGGCTAGCTATTTAGACACCCAGCAAGTTTAGCCTTCACCAAACTCCGATTTACTATTAGAAAAGTTTGATTACCTTTGGTGTTCTTCGTCAGAATGCACTCCCAGGACTGCTACTTCAATAACAAATGTTGGTTTGGTCCCAAATAATCCATTGTTATATCCAAACAGCGGCGTTTTGTTCGTGCGTTCAAGACACTATCCGAAAGGGTAAATAAGGGTGGCGAGCATGGCGTATTTCGTGACAAAACATTTCTAAATATTCCATTACCGTACTTCGAAGCATGTCAACCGCTGTTTAAAATCAATTTTTATGCCATTTTTCTCGTAAAAAAGCGATACTTTTCCGACCGGGAAAGCCTGTATACGTACAAAGAGAGAGGAAATAAATACATCTCGTGCCCTCGTGCACGAGCGTGAGTCTCAGAGTACTCTGACCAGCCACTATCCAAACGCGATAATGTGTTTCAGCCAGAGGCTGCCTCGATATCGTTCAGCTCTTTCCCGGGTTCTGAGAGCCTATGGGAGCCGTAGGAAATGTCACGTTACGGCAAAGATCCTCAGTCTTCAATAAAAAGAGCCAAGATGAACAACAACTTATCAGAGAGGGCGCTTCCTGTTTGGAATCTTCTCAGGTTTTTGCCTGCCTAATGAGTTCTGTTATACTCACAGACACCATTCAAACAGTTTTAGAAACTTTAGGGTGTTTTCTATCCAAAGCCAATAATTATATGCATATTCTAGTTACTGGGCAGGAGTAGTAACCAGATTAAATCGGGTACGTTTTTTATCCGGCCGTGTCAATACTGCCCCCTAGCCCTAACAGGTTAACAAGTCCGACGAGCCCGACATACTGCTTTCCCGGGAACAGGCCCAGATCCTCGTCATTTGCGTGAAGAGAAGGCGGAGAAAAAGAGGCCGGAGGGAGGGCTGCCTTCTGAGAATTCATAGGCGATCGAATAAACCCCCACTGCCTTCCATTCTGCTAGCAAATGCGCAATCTTTGGCAAATAAAATCGATGACCTACGCGGAAGATAAAACTACCAACGGGACATTCAAAACTGAAATATCTTATGCTTCACGTAGTCATGGCTGAACGACGACACTATCAACATACAGCTGGCTGGTTATACGCTGTACGGCAGGATAGAACAGCGGTGTCTGGTAAGACAAGGGGCGGCGGACTATGTATTTTTGTAAATAACAGCTGGTACATGATATCTAAGGAAGTCTCGAGGTTTTGCTCGCCTGAGGTAGAGTACCTCATGATAAGCTGTAGACCACACTATCTACCTAGAGAGTTTTCATCTGTATTTTTCAAAGCTGTCTATATACCACCACAGACTGATTCTGGCACTAACACCGCACTCAATGAGCTGTATTCCGCCATAAGCAAACAGGAAAACGCTCACCCAGAGGCGGCACTCCTAGTGGCCGGGGACTTTAATGCAGGGAAACTTAAATCGGTCTGACCAAATTTCTATCAGAATGTTAAATGTGCAACCAGAGGGAAAAAAAACTCTGGACCACCTTTACTCTACACACAAAGCTCTCACCGGAACTGGTACCCCCCTGTATATAGTCTCGCTATTGTTATTTTACTGCAGGTCTTTAATTACTTGTTTAAAAAAAAAAATAATGAACTGCATTGTTGGTTAAGGGCTCATAAGTAAGCATTCCACTGTAAGGTCTACACCTGTTGTATTTGGCGTATTTGACTAATAAAATTGGATTTGATTCTCCTGACTGGTGGTTCTTTATTTTTAAGAAATGAAATATGCTTCTCTGCATGCCTGCTAAAATCTGGATGAAATACTGAAAGGAATGTGAGTCTTACTCAGTACATTTAGTTATTGCTTGCTTTTCTAAAGTCTACCAACCTTGCCAGCAGGCATGCCAGCTAAGATAGTTTGTTTTAGGGATGAGGAGGGGATGAGTACAGTGGTCCAGCTCCCTTCTTCTATTCCTCCATCTCTCTCTCTCTAGCTATATTTCTCTCTCTCTCTCCCTCTCTTTCGGAATACAGGCTGTTTGCTTTAAAGGCGCTCCAGACTTTGACAGGCACCAGCATGGATGCGCCAGAGCTGCCTGCTATCCCCCTCTGACCCCCCGCCACTGTTACTGTGGGGCCCAGAGAAAACACACCAATGGAAACACACCAATGCCACCAACATCAACTCACACACACACACACACACACACACACACACACACACACACACACACACACACACACCACACCACACACACACCCCCCCGACAGACATACAGACACGGACACACACATGCAGAGAAACACACACGCGCAGTCAGATGCACGCACAAACGCGCGCAAATGCCCATGCGCACACACATGCACATACACACACTTTGGCCAATGTAAATCCAAACACAGCACTCCTTATCAGTCTATACAGCTGAGAGCAACTGCTCTGGTGGCCATTACTGTCCTTCTTGGTCTGCCACTGTTCTCTCTCTCTCTCCCTTCCTCATATGATGTCTCTCTGAGTAAAGGATGAATAGTGAAACAGTTAGTATATATATATTCATACCTGTTTGAAAATGCAGAGGAAATTCAAAACCACAAATCAAAAAGATTTGCTCAATTGGAAACCCTGTATCCAAAATAGAAGATGAGTCTTCCTGACCTTTGCTGTGGCTATATGAGAATATAAGTCGCTAACTCAAAGTCACAGATTAAAGTAACTTTAAAGAAGCATGACTATCAGATACATACATAATATTCAAACTTGACATTTGAACTGGGAGGCTTCACAGTTACAGAATGCCCAATTGCTATGGTGTAGCGATAATGTGCTGAATGTTAAATGAGCGGCAAGGAGGATGCTAGCTAGGCATCCAAAAATGGCTGCCAATTTCACCGTTTGAAATGTAACCAAAAATGCAGGCTGCTTGGCGTGATTCAGGCTTTTTTATCGCTTTTACAAAGCAACATAAAATACCAAAATATGATTCCTCCCATCTTTTGGCAGGAATGCTCAATGAATCATGGCCATTATTGAATTGGCATAAAATACATTCGATTCGGTTGGCTTGACAAAAGTTTGTGTCTAAAAGCATATTATTTAACGGAAGCATGCTTCAATGGTACCACTATTGGTACTACGACTACGACGGCCTATCAAAAGTGTCAGACCTGTAATCTCAATTGTGTTACTCGGCAGGCAGCCTAGTGGTTAGAGCGTTGGACTTGTAAACAAAAGGTTGCAAGATTGAATCCCTGAGCTGACAAGCTAAAATTCTGTCGTTCTGCCCCTGAACAAGGCAGTTAACCCACTGTTCCTAAGCCGTCATTAACTGACTTGCCTAGTTAACTAAAAATGTCTTTTAAAATCCTTGTTGCAGGATCAAACAGGTATAGTCTTAGTTGCCCAACATTGGCAGGTGTGGGTTACAGAAGCCTGCTGCTGAGGAAAGAACGGCTCATAATAATGGCTGGACCGGAACAAATGGAATGACATCAAACCATGTGTTTGATGTATTTGATACCATTACACCTATACTGCTCCAGCCATTACCACAAGCCCGTCCTCTCCAATTAAGGTGCCACGAACCTCCTGTGGAAGCCTGCTATCATTAGTAGGTGTGGGCTACTGAAGCCTGCCTACTCAAACATACTATGGCAGTGTACTCGATGTATTCATGGATAAAACAAATAAAATATTTTATTTCAGTGTTCATGAATAACAAATTTTCATTAATGGTATTCATAGGGCACTACAAGTGAAAGGGGAGCAATGAATAGAGTGAGAGAGTATAACAATCTAAGAAGAGATAACCCACTTAGCACAGATATCAGTTCAACATCTCATACTGTAGCTACTATAGGCCTCTTACTATAGGCCAGTCACACACTGTAGCTACTATAGGCCTCTTACTATAGGCCAGTCACACACTGTAGCTACTATAGGCCTCTACATACTGTAGTTACTATAGGCCAGTCACACACTGTAGTTACTATAGGCCTCTACATACTGTAGCTACTATAGGCCTCTACATACTGTAGCTACTATAGGCCTCTACATACTGTAGTTACTATAGGCCTCTACATACTGTAGTTAATATAGGCCTCTACATACTGTAGTTACTATAGGCCTCTACATACTGTAGCTACTATAGGCCTCTACATACTGTTGCTACTATAGGCCTCTACATACTGTAGTTACTATAGGCCTCTACATACTGTAGTTACTATAGGCCTCTACATACTGTAGTTACTATAGGCCTCTACATACTGTAGCTACTATAGGCCTCTACATACTGTAGCTACTATAGGCCTCTACATACTGTAGCTACTATAGACCTCTACATACTGTAGTTACTGTAGGCCTCTACATACTGTAGCTACTATAGGCCTCTACATACTGTAGCTACTATAGGCCTCTACACACTGTAGTTACTATAGGCCTCTACATACTGTAGTTAATATAGGCCTCTACATACTGTAGTTACTATAGGCCTCTACATACTGTAGTTACTATAGGCCTCTACATACTGTAGCTACTATAGGCCTCTACATACTGTAGCTACTATAGGCCTCTACATACTGTAGCTACTATAGACCTCTACATACTGTAGTTACTGTAGGCCTCTACATACTGTAGCTACTATAGGCCTCTACACACTGTAGTTACTATAGGCCTCTACATACTGTAGTTACTATAGGCCTCTACATACTGTAGTTACTATAGGCCTCTACATACTGTAGCTACTATAGTTCTCTACATACTGTAGCTACTATAGGGCTCTACATACTGTAGTTACTGTAGGCCTCTACATACTGTAGCTACTATAGGCCTCTACATACTGTAGCTACTATAGGCCTCTACATACTGTAGCTACTATAGGCCTCTACATACTGTAGTTACTATAGGCCTCTACATACTGTAGTTACTATAGGCCTCTACATACTGTAGCTACTATAGGCCTCTACATACTGTAGCTAATATAGGCCTCTACATACTGTAGCTACTATAGGCCTCTACATACTGTAGTTACTATAGACCTCTACATACTGTAGTTACTATAGGCCTCTACATACTGTAGTTAATATAGGCCAGTCACACACTGTAGCTACTATAGGCCTCTACATACTGTAGTTACTATAGGCCAGTCACACACTGTAGCTACTATAGGCCTCTACATACTGTAGTTACTATAGGCCTCTACATACTGTAGTTACTATAGGCCTCTACATACTGTAGCTACTATAGGCCTCTACATACTGTAGTTACTATAGGCCTCTACATACTGTAGCTACTATAGGCCTCTACATACTGTAGCTAATATAGGCCTCTACATACTGTAGTTACTATAGGCCTCTACATACTGTAGCTACTATAGGCCTCTACACACTGTAGTTACTGTAGGCCTCTACATACTGTAGCTACTATAGGCCTCTACATACTGTAGTTACTGTAGGCCTCTACATACTGTAGTTACTATAGGCCTCTACATACTGTAGCTACTATAGGCCTCTACATACTGTCGCTACTATAGGCCTCTACATACTGTAGCTACTATAGGCCTCTACATACTGTAGTTACTATAGGCCTCTACATACTGTAGTTACTATAGGCCTCTACATACTGTAGCTACTATAGGCCTCTACATACTGTAGCTAATATAGGCCTCTACATACTGTAGCTACTATAGGCCTCTACATACTGTAGTTACTATAGACCTCTACATACTGTAGTTACTATAGGCCTCTGCATACTGTAGTTAATATAGGCCAGTCACACACTGTAGCTACTATAGGCCTCTACATACTGTAGTTACTATAGGCCAGTCGCACACTGTAGCTACTATAGGCCTCTACATACTGTAGTTACTATAGGCCTCTACATACTGTAGTTACTATAGGCCTCTACATACTGTAGCTACTATAGGCCTCTACATACTGTAGTTACTATAGGCCTCTACATACTGTAGCTACTATAGGCCTCTACATACTGTAGCTAATATAGGCCTCTACATACTGTAGTTACTATCGGCCTCTACATACTGTAGCTACTATAGGCCTCTACATACTGTAGCTACTATAGGCCTCTACATACTGTAGCTACTATAGGCCTCTACATACTGTAGCTACGCCAGCCTAGTCACATACTGTAGCTACTATAGGCCTCTACATACTGTTGCTACTATAGGCCTCTACATACTGTAGCTAATATAGGCCTCTACATACTGTAGCTACTATAGGCCTCTACATACTGTAGCTACTATAGGCCTCTACATACTGTAGTTACTATAGGCCTCTACATACTGTAGCTACTATAGGCCTCTACATACTGTAGCTACTATAGGCCTCTACATACTGTAGCTACGACAGCCTAGTCACATACTGTAGCTACTATAGGCCTCTACATACTGTTGCTACTATAGGCCTCTACATACTGTAGCTAATATAGGCCTCTACATACTGTAGCTACTATAGGCCTCTACATACTGTAGCTACTATAGGCCTCTACATACTGTAGTTACTATAGGCCTCTACATACTGTAGCTACTATAGGCCTCTACATACTGTAGCTACTATAGGCCTCTACATACTGTATTTAAAAAATATATATTTCACCTTTAGGCAAGTTGAGAACAAGTTCTCATTTACAATTGCGACCTGGTCAAGATAAAACAAAGCAATTCGACACATACAACAACACAGAGTTACACATGGAGTAAAACAAACATATAGTCAAAAATACAGTAGACAAATAAGTCTATATACAATGTGAGCAAATCAGGTGAGATAAGGGAGGTAAAGGCAAAAAAGGCCAGGCAAGGTAAATACAATATAGCAAGTAAAACACTGGAATGGTAGATTTGCAGTGGAAGAAAGTGCAAAGTAGAAATAGAAATAATGGGGTGCAAAGGAGCAAAAAAAAAAAAAAAAAAAAATACAGTAGGGGAAGAGGTAGTTGTATGGGCTAAATTATAGATGGGCTATGTACAGGTGCAGTGATCTGTGAGCTGCTCTGACAGCTGGTGCTTAAAGCTAGTGAGGGAGATAAGTGTTTCCAGTTTCAGAGATTTTTGTAGTTCGTTCCAGTCATTGGCAGCAGAGAACTGGAAGGAGCGATGGCCAAAGGAGGAATTGGCTTTGGGGGTGACCAGAGAGATATACCTGCTGGAGCGCGTGCTACAGGTGGGTGCTGCTATGGTGACCAGTGAGCGGAGATAAGGGGGGACTTTACCTAGCAGGGTCTTTTAGATGACCTGGAGCCAGTGGGTTTGGCGACGAGTATGAAGCGAGGGCCAGACAACGAGAGCGTACAGGTCGCAGTGGTGGGTAGTATATGTGGCTTTGGTGACAAAACGGATGGCACTGTGATAGACTGCATCCAGTTTATTGAGTAGGGTATTGGAGGCTATTTTGTAAATGACATTGCCGAAGTCAAGGTTCGGTAGAATGGTCAGTTTTACGAGGGTATGTTTGGCAGCATGAGTGAAGGATGCTTTGTTGCGAAATAGGAAGCCAATTCTAGATTTAACTTTGGATTGGAGATGTTTGATGTGAGTCTGGAAGGAGAGCTTACAGTCTAACCAGACACTTAGGTATTTGTAGTTGTCCACATATTCTAAGTCAGAACCGTCCAGAGTAGTGATGCTGGATGGGCGGGCAGGTGCAGGCAGCGATCGGTTGAAGAGCATGCATTTAGTTTTACTTGTATTTAAGAGCAGTTGGAGGCCATGGAAGGAGAGTTGTATGGCATTGAAGCTCGTCTGGAGGGTTGTTAACACAGTGTCCAAAGAAGGGCCAGAAGTATACAGAATGGTGTCACCTGCGTAGAGGTGGATCAGAGACTCACCAGCAGCAAGAGCGACATCATTGATGTATACAGAGAAAAGAGTTGGCCCAAGAATTGAACCCTGTGGCACCCACATAGAGACTACCAGAGGCCCGGACAACATGCCATCCGATTTGACACATTGAACTCTATCATAGAAGTTGTTGGTGAACCAGGCGAGGCAATCATTTGAAAAACACAGCCATACTTTTTTTCTAAGAGAAATAGAGACACAGACACAGATAGGAAGCAGCAATCAGGATTTCAGGAGACCAGGGGAGTCTCTCAAGTTGGATTCAATTTAATTAGATTGAATTAAATGTACCTTGAAAATTGCATCCCATTCGTGTAGGCTATTAGCCTGACAAAAATCAGTTGAGTTCAACAATAAATAGTTGATCTTTATGCAACAAGGTCTCCCAGTCAGCCAAACACACAGCGCATTTATTGGGCTTTATACAACAAGAGCTCCCAGTCTGCCAAACACACAGAGCGTTTATGGGGCTTTATGCAACAAGGTCACCCAGTCTGCCAAACACACAGAGCATTTATGTGATTTTATGCAACAAGATCTCCCAGTCTGCCAAACACACAGAGCGTTTATGGGGCTTTATGCCACAAGATCTCCCAGTCTGCCAAACACACAGCGCGTTTATTGGGCTTTATGCAACAAGGTCTCCCAGTCTTTGATCTCTTGTGTCACTCATCTCTCTTTCTTTACATTTCTCACTCTTTCGTTCTCTCCATCCCTCTCCCCCGGATGGCCCTGTCAGAGGTAGACTCAGCACCTCAGTCAGCGCCCAGGCGTTCCCTGGAGGCAACAGATCTGTTCGTTGAAGAGGCTCTTATTAAAACGGGGTGTGTGTGTCTCCGCCAGTCTGTTCTTTTCTGCTGGTGTGTGTTTCTACGCTGCTGTGCGGAACTGTGTGTGGTGACTGGCAAGCCTATAATGCCGCTCCCTCACAAATAATTACCATGGCGGGCAAATTACAGACCCTTTGCCACAACAACGTAATTACAAAAGTGTAGCATTGCTTTCGTTAATTACTATATGCAAAGACGTGTGGGAAGACTACAGCAGTTCAAAGTATGTCAAAGAATATTTGTCTGTTTTTACCCATTCAAGGCCAATGTAAAATCTAGTCAGGGATACCCACACCTTAATCATTATGCTTAGTAGTTGTAATCATCATCAGCATACATCATGATGCACACAGAATTAAACTGTACAGTGCACTTGGAAAGTATTCAGACCCCTTGACTTTTTCCACATTTTGTTGCGTTACAGCCTTATTCCAAAATTGATGAAATGAATTGTTTTTCTCATCAATCTACACACAATACCCCACAATGACAAAGCAAAAACAGGTTTCTCGAAATTTGTGCACATTTATTAACAATAATAAACAAAATTATATATTTACAGAAGTATTTAAACCCTTTGCTATGAGACTCGAAATTGAGCTCAGGTGCATCCTGTTTCCATTGATCCTCTTTGAGATTTTTCCACAACTTGATTGGAGTCCACATGTGGTAAATTAAATTGATTGGACATGATTTGGAAAGGCACACACCTGTCTATATAAGGTCCCAAGGCTGACAGAGCAGGTCAGAACAAAAACCAAGCCATGAGGTCGAAGGAAATGCCTGTAGAGCTCCGAGACAGGATTGTGTCAAGGCACAGATCTGGGGAAGGGTACCAAAACAATTCTGCAGTATTCAAGGTCCACAAGAACACAGTGGCCTCCATCATTCTTAAATGGAAGAAGTTTGGAACCACCAATACTCTTCCTAGAGCTGGCTACCAGCGCAAACTGAGCAGTTGGGAGAGAAGGGCCTTGGTCAGGGAAGTGACCAAGAACCCGATGGTCGCTCTGATAGAGCTCCAGAGTTCCTCTATGGAGATGGGAGAACCTTCCAGAAGGACAACCATCTCTGCAGCACTCCACCAATCAGGCCTTTGTGGTAGAGTGGCCAGACGGAAGCCACTCCTCAGTAAGGCACATGACAGCCGGCTTGGAGTTTTCCAAAATGCACCTAAAGGACTCTCAGACCATGAGATACAACATTCTCTGGTCTGATGAAACCAAGATTGGACTCTTTGGCCTGAATGGAAAACCTGGCACCATCTGTACGGTGAAGCATGGTGGTGGCAGCAGGTTTTTCAGTGGCAGAGACAGAGAGGCTAGTCAGAGAGATCCTTGATGAAAACCTGCTCCAGAGTGCTCAGGACCTCAGACTGGGTCGAAGGTTCACCTTCCAACAGGACAACAACCCTAAGCACACAGCCAAGACAACGCAGGAGTGGCTTCGGGACAAGTCTCTGATTGTCCTTGAGTGACCCAGCCAGAGCCCAGACTTGAACCCCATCGAACATCTCTGGAGAGACCTGACAATAGCTGTGCAGCAACACTCCCCATCCAACCTGACAGAGCTTGAGAGAATCTGCAGAGAAGAATGGGAGAAACTCCCAAAATACAGGTGTGCCAAGCTTGTAGCGTCATACCCAATAAGACTCGAGGGTGTAATCGCTGCCAAAGGTGCTTCAACAAAGTACTGAGTAAAGGGTCTGAATGCTTATTTAAAAGTTATATTTTAGTTGTTGTTTTCTTATACATCTGCACACATTTCTAATACCAGTTTTTGCTTTGTCATTATGGCGTATTGTCTATGGATTGATGAGGGAAAAAAAACAGTTGAATCAATTTTAGAATAAGACTAACGTAACAGAATGTGAAAAAAGTCAAGGGGTCTGAGTACTTCTGAATGCACTGTATATGTAGAAAAGCTTCTGCAATTCCAACATGAAATCAAATAATAATGTTGAATAAATAACTTTTGTATTTATTTGACATAAATACGGTATTTTCAAAGCAACGAGTGAAATCTGCAAAGATTCATTCACTTATACTGTTCAGCTCCTATGACAGTGGCGTCTATCTATAGGCCAACCATCTGAAATGAATACAACAAATCGAACACATTCTGAAATGTTTTTGAAGTTTTTTTGCCGCTGAAGATGTATATAAACCTACTGCATCTTTCTGATTTCTGATGTCAGAAACAAACAAAAAAATCTTTGACCTTGGTCAATGTTGGGAATAGAGCTTGTGTCCTGATAGGAATAAAAGCCTGGACACGTTTAGGACTGGAGGGCAATATGGTGGCGACTCCTGCTTCAATGTGTTTTAACACTGAGTACTGCCTCCGGATAGACATTAGCTGTAAAAGCCTTGCTCTCTCCTCCTCCCTCAACTGTCTTAGAGGTGTAGCCAAACTGTGCATCAGGAGGGTATGAGGGAAGGCTCACAGATTGTTAGAAGAGAAAGCGAGTATGTGTAATAATGTGGTTGGTGTTTATACTGTATTTTTCCTAGTGTGTAACACGCATGTGTGAACTGAAATGTGTTTCAGCAAATCCCAACTACCTGAGACACCCTCGGAGAGTGGGGTCACGGCCAGGTTCTGCCATTATGGCTCCAGGGTCACCGTTGATTAGGGCAGGGTGGGTAATTCCAGTCATCGAGGACCTGATCGTTGTCACAGTTTTGCCCCAGCTCCAGCTAACACACCTGACTCCAATAATCACCTAATCATGATCTTCAGGTTAGAATGCAATTTGATTAATCAGCTGTGTTTGCTAGGGATGGAGGAAAAGTGTGACACCAATCAAGCCCTCGAGTTGCCCACCCCTGCATTAGGGTGACGTGCCTTGCTCAAAGGCAATGCACCTTGTTTATTTAGGGATTCGAACTAGCAACCTTGCGGTTATTGTCCCAACGCTCTAACGGCTACCTGCCAACATGTCTGTGTCTGCGTGTGCTTGCCACAGAGGTTCTGTTGAAGTGCATTGGACCACAGAGGCCTTTTCTACACTCAAGGTCAGAGCTATAATAAGGTTTAATGGCTACAGGAAAATAAATTAGTGGAAGTCGTCAATGTACTATAGTGCTGCACAAAGGAAACAACCATTACACTGTAAAGCATAATGTCAGTGAAATGAGATGAGATTCTACACGTATAATAGGCTACACAATACTGTACACCAGGCTGCTGAGTGGAGGAGCTAATGGAATGGAACCCATGTGTTTGATGTATTTGATACCAATCCACCAATTCCGGTCCAGCCATTACCATGAGCATCTCCTCCCAAATGAATGTGTAACCAGCCTCCTGTGGTAACACACAATATGTGACTGCTATGAAGTGAATTGATCAAGTTCTTGTGACTTGCACTGCCCCTTCAGTATGAACTCATGATAACATGTTACAATTCACAGTAAGCTTGTTCCTCAGTCTTTTCTGAATCTGTATATATAATAAACATCAAATCCATATTGGCCCATACATTTGTCAAGTCCTTTTCATTTTAGCTGGAATTTTAAAACAGCAGATCATTTTTTTTTTTTTTTTAAATGTAAAGCGAAATTGAAGCCATAGGTCATAACAAGCACCTGGAACACGGGAGAAAAAAAAGCAGCTTACGACGTAATTCCATTTAGTAAATTAGTCAACGTTTGTGTCCAGGCACGATGCACGCACTTTAACAAGATGAAAAGGTGTAGGCAGAGGGATATTTTTTCCAAATTAACAGGAACATTAGAGGCAGAGAGAGAGTTAATGAGGAGCCAACTGGACCAGAGACCAAAGGATGGGCGCGAGTAAACCACATTAAAAAGTACAGTCTAGGGATCTCCAGATTGCTTAGTACGTAGGTACAAAATGTAATCCGTAACCAAAGAGTGATAGAACCATCCCAACATTTGGAAATTGTTCCCTCTCCTCATCTCATTTTCTGTGACCTAACTAATATGGCAATTCACAAGCTGACTAGGTCATGACCCTGTCACCTGTCAGTAGTCACAAAGGAAAGAAGGAGGACGTTTTATGGTTTTGACAGGTTCCAATCAAGATTGCATTTCTAAAAAAAGTTGGTATAAGACAGCAGTTACAAGCTGTAGTGCCACGCCCTGTCTCTGTCCGTACACCTCGGCTGTCCATCTCTGTCAGTCCATGGCCCTCAGACAAGTATAAATAAAAGACTAGCCTCCATTGATTTTACTGCACAGTTGAGGATACTGGGTGTTGTGGTCCCTTGTTTACCTAGTCGATTGGACAGCAGATAAGCCCTTATCTTCCTCTTGACTGGGGGAGGGAGGGAAGCATTTAAAAGGAGGGATGGGATGGGGGGAGGCTAGAGACTGGAGATGCGAGGGGCTTTGGAGGTGGAGGAGTGGAGAGTGGGTTGGAGATAGAGAAGAGTGGAAAAGGAAGTTGGAGAAGAGTGGAGAGTTGGGTTGGAGGTGGAGAAGAAGGGTGGAGAGTTGGGTTGCAAGTGGAGAAGAGTAGAGAGAGGAGTTGGAGGTGGAGAAGAGTAGAGAGTGGGTTGAAGATATAGAAGAGTGGAGAGGGGGAAAAGAGTGGAGAGTGGGTTGGAGGTGGAGAAGAGTGGAGAGGGGGGTTGGAGGTGGAGAAGTGTGGTGAGCACTAGTAACCGACCCGATCGATAAATAGATAATAGATATGTCAAGTTAAGATATCAAGTTAAGATGTAAAGTTAAGATGTCAAGTTAACTTCTATACTCAGGAAAAAACACAAGACAGAAGGGAGGAATGGAGAGAGTGCTCGAGGGCCAACACAAAGAAGTGACAACAGCGCTTTTTCCAAATGCATGGAGTAAAGCTCACTGCTTCGGCTGAATTCGTATAGGTTGTCACGCCCTGACCTGAGAGAGACGGTTTGTTTCTCTATGTGGTTAGGTCAGGGTGTGGGGTGGGCATTCTATGTTTTGTATTTCTTTGTGTTGGGCCGAGTATGGTTCCTAATCAGAGGCAGCTGTCTATCGTTGTCTCTGATTAGGAATCATACTTAGGCAGCCTTTTCCCACCTGTGTTTTGTGGGTAGTTATTTTTCTGTTTTGTCTTTCGTTACCTGACGGAACTGTTTGGCTATTCGGTTTCTTTTCTTTGTTCTAGGGTTTTCATTGTTTAAGTAAATGATAATGAACACTTACCACGCTGCGCTTTGGTCCCCTCTTTACGACAGCCATAACAGAACTACCCACCACCAAAGGACCAAGCAGTGTGGTCAGGAGGACTGGATCTGGGAGGAAATTCTGGATGGGGCAGGACCCTGGACAAGGCCAGGGGAGTATCGCCGTCCGCAAGAGGAGATAGAGGCAGCGAAAGCGGAATGGTGATACTGGGAGGAACAAGCACGGCAACAACGGAAGCCCGAGAGGCAGCGGCAAAATATCTTTTTTTGGGGGGGGGGGCACACGGGGAGATTGGCGAAGTCGGGGTTGAGACCTGAGCCAACTCCCCGTGCTTACCGTGGGGAGCGAGTGACCGAGCAAGCACCGTGTAATGCGGTGATGCGCACTGTGTCGCCAGTGCGCACTCACAGCCCGGTGCGCTCGGTGCAAGCTCCTCGCCATTGCCGTGCTAGAGTTGGCCGTCAGCCAGGAAGAAGTGTGCCAGCTCAGCGTTCCTGGTCTCCAGTGCGTCTCTTCGTCCCAGGTTATCCTGCGCCAGCTCTACGCACGGTACCCCCTGTTCACCAGCACAAACCAGTTCGTCCTGTGCCAGCGCTCCGCCCTTGCCGGGCTAAATTAAACATCGAGCCAGGACGGGTTGTGTCAGCCCTAAACTCCAGACCTCCAGTGCGCCTCCACGGCCCAGTATACCCTGTGCCTGCCCTGCGCACCCAGTCTCCTGTGCGTCTCCCCAGTCCGGTGAGACCGGTTCCAGCTCCACGAGGAAGCCTCCAGTGATGTTCTATGGTCCGAAGCCTCCAGTGATGATCCATGGCACGAAGCCTCCAGTGATGATCCATGGCCCGGTGCCTGTAGTGATGATCCATGGCACGAAGCCTCCAGTGATAATCCATGGCCCGGAGCCTGTAGGGATAATCCATGGCAAGAAGCCTGAAGGGATGATCCATGGCTCGGAGCCTGTAGATATGATCCATGACACGAAGCCTCCAGTGATAATCCATGGCCCGGAGCCTCCAGTGATGATCCATGGCACAAAGCATCCGGTGATGATCCATGGCGCGGAACCTGTAGTGATGGTCCATGGCACGGAGCCTGCAGCGACGCTCCCCAGTCCGGAACCTCCAGCGACACTCCCCAGTCCGGAGCCTCCAGTGACGCTCCCCAGTCCGCAGCCTCCAGCGACGCTCCCCAGTCCGGAGCCTCCTGAGACGGCCTGCAGCCCGGAACCTCCTGAGACGGCCTGCAGCCCAGAGTCTTCAGCGACGGTCTGCAGCCCAGAGTCTTCAGCGACGGTCTGCAGCCCAGAGTCTTCAGCGGCGGTCTGCAGCCCAGAGTCTTCAGCGGCGGTCTGCAGCCCAGAGTCTTCAGCGGCGGTCTGCAGCCCAGAGTCTTCAGCGGCGGTCTGCAGCCCAGAGTCTTCAGCGGCGGTCTGCAGCCCAGAGTCTTCAGCGGCAGGGTGTGGTCAGGGTGTGGGGAGGGCATTCTATGTTTTGTATTTCTTTGTGTTGGGCCGAGTATGGTTCCTAATCAGAGGCAGCTGTCTATCGTTGTCTCTGATTAGGAATCATACTTAGGCAGCCTTTTCCCACCTGTGTTTTGTGGGTAGTTATTTTCTGTTTTGTCCTTCGTTACCTGACGGAACTGTTTGGCTATTCGGTATGTTTTCTTTGTTCTGGGGTTTTCATTGTTTAAATAAATGATAATGAACACTTACCACGCTTCGCTTTGGTCCCCTCTCTATGACAGCTGTACCATAGGTGACATTTCAATGGGAGATTGGGTGTTGGGTCCGAGTTTCTAACCGAGACAAACAGAGAAAGTAGTAACGAAACTGTATTAAAACAATCTAGCAAGTCCTTTCTATTGGAGGTGCATGAAAACCCAGTGATAAGCATCTCACTCTTGTCACTTCAGGAGGTTGGCAAAGGAGACATCTCGTCCAGGAGCTGAGAGAGAGAGTACTGTAGCTATATGGGAAGAGACTCCTTTATGGAGTAGGAGATATCTAGGACAGGAGCTGAGAGAGAGTACTGTAGCTAGTATATGGGAAGAGACTCCTTTATGTCACATCAATAGTCGGCAGCCAACAATAAAGTATAAACTAAAACCATACAGAAGCTGATGACGTAAAATTATATTTTTTGTATAAGCTTGCATGATAACGTCTCTTCAGTTAAAATGTGATTTTATTTGATTTATGGGATCAAACTTGTTTTAGCCTGCCATAAGAAGTTAAGGACTTTAACAGCACCTTTTTACAACTTAAATTGCTCAGTTCAACTTAACTAAGAGCTTCTACGGTACACAGTCTGAGGAGATCTGGGGTGAAAAGGATGTTCATAAGATACCTGGTGACATTTGTGACATCTTGCAAACTTGCCACCCCAGCCCAAATCCTTCCCCCCCCACTCCCTGTACCACTGTCCCAACTACTGCAGTATGCAGCCCTGCCTGACCCTAGGCCTCTCGGTAGAGGGCTTGTCATGCCAAATAGTGTCCCCCTGCGTCACAATGGGATTCGATGAGTTCTAGCTACTGTTACTAGGGCTGTTGCTAGAACTTGCCAAATTCTGACCGGATTACGTCATGAACCAAAGTAGCCGTTGCTATGCTGGTTGCTTGACTCTATTTACCTTGTAGCGGTCACGAAGGAAGGAGGACACGGGCAGTTCTAGTTCTTTTTCACCTCAGAAACGCAAAATTATTTCCTCAGAATTGCTCTCCAAGGACTGTGTTTTCGACAGTGACAACCTGCTGACTACCTGCTGAGCTCCTGTATCAACTGCTCTTTGCCATCTGAGTGCCTTCCTCTCCCCTGGATCCCAGGAGCCAAGCACCTGTCTGACAGTTTCCACACAATTCGAAATGACAGGTTAAGTGGCTTACCTCTCCTCTGGGCCCCCGCTAATACAAGAGGCAAAGAACCTGCCGGAATCTCAAATGCTTCTCATGCTTTCTGCATGAGGGGAAGGAGGCTGGTGGATGGCAGGGGTCCTGGTGCTGATGTAGTGGGGGAGGAGAAGAGAAGGCGAGGTGGAGGATGGACATGCCAGGGGGAAAGGGAGAGGGTGGAGACCTGCCCTTATTGATCGCTCTCAATATTGCAGTGACACACTCCACACACTCCAGACATGACACACTCTCCTCTCACAGAGACTAGTCAGCTCTCACAACACCACATCCCAGATATCTCCATCCTGTCTAATGGCCAAACTGAGGTTGAACCAATGGGTCGGCTGTTTCTCCTTTTTTTGATCGTGTGGTGGTGTAATTACAAGGAGCATTTGATGGCATCTTGACGGGTGCTCTGAGGTCTTGCCGGAGCAAGTCGCCGGGTCAAACACAAAAGCAAACACATAGATGAAACATTTGTCTGGATCCCTTCAGGTTGGCCTGAGATGCTTCCATCTCAAATCACTGATATCTTGTTCAAATCAGAATTTCAAGAGCCACGATTAACAATCTTTGATGATTGTTCAAAGACAAAAAGCAACAAAAGTTAAAATTCTCGGATCAAACCAGGTATATCTGGACTTACCATGTGTGTTGTGTGAGGACTTTGATGGAAAGTTGAGTGAGAAATAAAACGTGTTGAAGGAATGGTGACATGAAACACCTTCCATCCTTGGCTGGTCTGTGTAAATATTTGTTAAGTGACACATTTTTACAGTTTTACAAGTGTACACCGACAAAGGGAAATCCTGGTAATCACATCTAAGTGGTGCGTAAATCTCCTGAGATGTAGATTGTCTGTTATTATTAAAGGCTTGACACCTGTATGAGGAGAATTAAACCCTATCACTTTATGTAATATTGATGATTTTAATACATCCCTAGCATTCTGCCATTGGATGCAATGGGGAATGTAGCAATGGGGAATGTAGCAATGGGGAATGTAACAATGGGGAATGTAACAATTGGGAATGTAACAATGGGGAATGTAACAATGCACAGTGTGTTTATGACTATTTTATGTACTTCCACATGAAGGTAGATAGACATGGAGTTGACCCTTGTGGTTATAATGGCATGGGGCCAATTCTGGGGTAATATTTGTCTATATTTGTATATACAGTGCAATAGTTTCCCCCCTATGTTAACAGTGGTTTTCAATTCCAATTCAAGGAATAAAGCCTTTCAGGCAAAATTCCTTGAAACTCCAACATGTATTCTTTTCAAACACAAAGGGAGTTTTAGTAATCTATAATTAAAGGAAATATAGGGACTAACAGTACAGATAGACAGCAATAAAAACTGTACCATAGAGGCACAGAATAAGTTAGAGGAAAAACAAAAAGAAATGGAGGAACTTATTCAAGAAAGATCAAGTGTAATATATTATAAAAATAAAGCAAACTGGATGGAATATGGGGAAAGATGCACACATTTCTATTCAATTTTCAACATGTTACCAATTATTTTTCATGAAACTTCATACAAGTGACAGAGTCATCCATGATTCACCAAACAATAAAAGCAAAGTACTTTAAGCATATATTTTCGTTTCAGTCTCCCCCATCTCCACTAACCGAAGATAATTATAAGGATTTTTTCCCCTATTAATAATGTACAATTAACAGCTGTAGAAAGACTAATGTGAATGCCAAATTACAGAGGAGGAACTTCTTGATGCAATTAAAGCCTTTAAGTCCGGGAAAACACCAGGGCTGGATGGCATACCAGTTGAGGTATACTAAACCTTTTTTTGAGGTACTCAGAGGACAGTTATTAGCATGTTTTAACCACTCCTATAAAAATGGTAGATTATCAGGCACTCAACAACAAGGTCTGATTTCATTATTACTGAAACAGGACCCAAGTAGTAAATATCAAGATCCAGTCCATTAAAAAAATTGGAGTCCCCTTACACTTCAGTGTTGTGATGCAAAAAAACTCTAGGAAAGTGCTTAGCGATTAGAATTAAAAAGGTATTGTTGGATATTATTTATCCTAATCAGACAGGTTTTTTACATGGACATACTGTAACAGTCGTCGTACGTAGTGGACCAAGGCGCAGCGGGTTGAGTGCTCATAGTGATTTTATTTAACACTGAACAAACAAAACAAGAAAACGATCGAACGAACAGGATTGCAGGCTAAACACACAGCTATGCAACAACAACTTCCCACAAAGGGACAGGTGAAAACAGGCTACCTAAGTATGACTCTCAATCAGCAACAATGATGTACAGCTGTTCCTGATTGAGAGCCATACCAGGCCAACAAAGAAATACACAACATAGATAGAGCATAGAAATACGAAATATAGAACATAACCCAAAAACCCCGAAATACTCTAACCAAACACCCCTCTACATAAACACATATACTAACAAACCCCGAACCACATAAAACAAATAAAGTTTGATTACCTTTGTTGTCTTCGTCAGAATGCACTCCCAGGACTGCTACTTCAATAACAAATGTTGGTTTGGTCCAAAATAATCCATCGTTATATCCAAATAGCGGCGTTTTGTTTGTGCGTTCCAGACACTATCCGAAATGGTAAATCAGGGTTACGAGCATGGCGCAATTCGTGACAAAAAAATTCTAAATATTCCATTACCGTACTTCGAAGCATGTCAACCGCTGTTTAAAATCCATTTTTTATGCCATTTTTCTCGTAAAAAAAGCGATAATATTCCGACCGGGAATCTCCGTTTAGGTAAACAGAGGAAAGAAAACAAAGCTTTCGGTCGAAGCAGGCACGAGCCTGAGTCTCACAGTACTGTAACCAGCCACTACCCAAACGCGCTACTTTTTTTCAGCCAGAGCCTGCAAAGCCACGATTCAGCTTTTTGCCGCCTTCTGAGAGCCTATGGCAGCTGTAGGAAGTGTCACGTAACAGCAGAGATTTTTTGTAATGGATAGAGATGGCAAAGAAGGCCAAGAAATGGTCAGACAGGGTACTTCCTGTACAGAATCTTCTCAGGATTTGACCTGCCATTTGAGTTCTGTTATACTCACAGACACCATTCAAACAGTTTTAGAAACGTTGGAGTGTTTTCTATCCAAAGCCAATAATTATATGCATATTCTAGTTACTGGGTAGGAGTAGTATCCAGATTAAATCGGGTACGTTTTTTATCCAGCCGTGTCAATACTGCCCCCTAGCCCTAAGAGGTTAATATTTGAGATTCTTCAAAGTAGCCACATTTTACATTTACATTTAAGTCATTTAGCAGACGCTCTTATCCAGAGCGACTTACAAATTGGTGCATTCACCTTATGATATCCAGTGGAACAACCACTTTACAATAGTGCATCTAAATCTTTTAAGGGGGGGGGGGGGTTAGAAGGATTACTTTATCCTATCCTAGGTATTCCTTAAAGAGGTGGGGTTTCAGGTGTCTCCGGAAGGTGGTGATTGACTCCGCTGTCCTGGCATCGTGAGGGAGCTTGTTCCACCATTGGGGTGCCAGAGCAGCGAACAGTTTTGACTGGGCTGAGCGGGAACTGTGCTTCCTCAGAGGTAGGGGGGCCAGCAGGCCAGAGGTGGATGAACGCAGTGCCCTTGTTTGGGTGTAGGGCCTGATCAGAGCCTGAAGGTATGGAGGTGCCGTTCCCTTCACAGCTCCGTAGGCAATCACCATGGTCTTGTAGCAGATGCGAGCTTCAACTGGAAGCCAGTGGAGAGAGCGGAGGAACGGGGTGACGTGAGAGAACTTGGGAAGGTTGAACACCAGACGGGCTGCCGCGTTCTGGATGAGTTGTAGGGGTTTGATGGCACAGGCAGGGAGCCCAGCCAACAGCGAGTTGCAGTAATCCAGACGGGAGATGACAAGTGCCTGGATTAGGACCTGCGCTGCTTCCTGTGTGAGGCAGGGTCGTACTCGGCGAATGTTGTAGAGCATGAACCTACAGGATCGGGTCACCGCCTTGATGTTAGTGGAGAACAACAGGGTGTTGTCCAGGATCACGCCAAGGTTCTTAGCACTCTGGGAGGAGGACACAAGGGAGTTGTCAACCGTGATGGCGAGATCATGGAACGGGCAGTCCTTCCCCGGGAGGAAGAGCAGCTCCGTCTTGCCGAGGTTCAGCTTGAGCTGGTGATCCGTCATCCACACTGATATGTCTGACAGACATGCAGAGATGCGATTCGCCGCCTGGTTATCAGAAGGGGGAAAGGAGAAGATTAATTGTGTGTCGTCTGCATAGCAATGATAGGAGAGACCATGTGAGGATATGACAGAGCCAAGTGACTTGGTGTATAGCGAGAATTGGAGAGGGCCTAGAACAGAGCCCTGGGGGACACCAGTGGTGAGAGCGCATGGTGCGGAGACAGATTCTCGCCACGCCACCTGGTAGGAGCGACCTGTCAGGTAGGACGCAATCCAAGCGTGGGCTGCGCCGGAGATGCCCAACTCGGAGAGGGTGGAGAGGAGGATCTGATGGTTCACAGTATCAAAAGCAGCAGATAGGTCTAGAAGGATGAGAGCAGAGGAGAGAGAGTTAGCTTTAGCAGTGCGGAGAGCCTCCGTGACACAGAGAAGAGCAGTCTCAGTTGAATGCCCAGTCTTGAAACCTGACTGATTAGGATCAAGAAGGTCATTCTGAGAGAGATAGCAGGAGAGCTGGCCAAGGACGGCACGTTCAAGAGTTTTGGAAAGAAAGAAAGAAGGGATACTGGTCTGTAGTTGTTGACATCGGAGGGATCGAGTGTTAGTTTTTTCAGAAGGGGTGCAACTCTCACTCTCTTGAAGACGGAAGGGACGTAGCCAGCGGTCAAGGATGAGTTGATGAGCGAGGTGAGGAAGGGGATAAGGTCTCCGGAAATGGTCTGGAGAAGAGAGGAGGGGATAGGGTCAAGTGGGCAGGTTGTTGGGCGGCCGGCCGTCACAAGACGCGAGATTTCATCTGGAGAGAGAGGGGAGAAAGAGGTCAAAGCACAGGGTAGGGCAGTGTGAGCAGGACCAGCGGTGTCGTTTGACTTAGCAAACGAGGATCGGATATCTTCAACCTTCTTTTCAAGGGAGGAGGGGGGGGGGGGGAGTTCAGGAGGGAGGAAAAGGTAGCAAAGAGCTTCCTAGGGTTAGAGGCAGATGCTTGGAATTTAGAGTGGTAGAAAGTGGCTTTAGCAGCAGAGACAGAAGAGGAGAATGTAGAGAGGAGGGAGTGAAAGGATGCCAGGTCCGCAGGGAGGTGAGTTTTCCTCCATTTCCGCTCGGCTGCCCGGAGCCCTGTTCTGTGAGCTCGTAGTGAGTCGTCGAGCCACGGAGCAGGAGGGGAGGACCGAGCCGGCCTGGAGGATAGGGGACAGAGAAAATCAAAGGATGCAGAAAGGGAGGAGAGGAGGGTTGAGGAGGCAGAATCAGGAGATAGGTTGGAGAAGGTTTGAGCAGAGGGAAGAGATGATAGGATGGAAGAGGAGAGAGTAGCGGGAGAGAGAGAGCGAAGGTTGGGACGGCGCAATACCATCCGAGTAGGGGCAGAGTGAGAAGTGTTGGATGAGAGCAAGAGGGAAAAGGATACAAGGTAGTGGTCGGAGATTTGGAGGGGAGTTGCAATGAGATTAGTGGAAGAACAGCATCTAGTAAAGATGAGGTCAAGCGTATTGCCTGCCTTGTGAGTAGGGGGGGAAGGTGAGAGGGTGAGGTCAAAAGAGGAGAGGAGTGGAAAGAAGGAGGCAGAGAGGAATGAGTCAAAGGTAGACGTGGGGAGGTTAAAGTCACCCAGAACTGTGAGAGGTGAGCCATCCTCAGGAAAGGAACTTATCAAGGCGTCAAGCTCATTGATGAACTCTCCAAGAGAACCTGGAGGGCGATAAATGATAAGGATGTTAAGCTTGAAAGGGCTGGTAACTGTGACAGCATGGAATTCAAATGAGGAGATAGACAGATGGGTCAGGGGAGAAAGAGAGAATGTCCACTTGGGAGAGATGAGGATTCCAGTGCCACCACCCCGCTGGCTCGATGCTCTAGGGGTATGCGAGAACACGTGGGCAGACGAAGAGAGAGCAGTAGGAGTAGCAGTGTTATCTGTGGTAATCCATGTTTCCGTCAGCGCCAGGAAGTCTAGGGACTGGAGGGTAGCATAGGCTGAGATGAACTCAGCCTTGTTGGCTGCAGACCGGCAGTTCCAGAGGCTGCCGGAGACCTGGAACTCCACGTTTTGCCTTGGCATTCTCTCAACCAGCTTCATGAGGAATGCTTTTTCAACAGTCTTGAAGGGAGTTCCCACATATGCTGATTGCTTGTTGGCTGGTTTTCAATTGGGTTGAGGTCGAGTGATTGTGGAGGCCATGTCATCTGATGCAGCACTCCTCCTTGGTAAAATAGCCCTTACACAGCCTGGAGGTGTGTTTGGGTCATTGTCCTGTTGAAAAACAAATTATAGTCCCACTAAGCGCAAACAAGATGGGGTGGGGTGTCATTGCAAAATGCTGTGGTAGCCATGCTGGTTAAGTGTGCCTTGAATTCTAAATATATCACTGACATTGTCATCAGCAAAGCACCCCCAAACCATCACACCTCCTCCTCCATGCTTCACGGTGGGAACCACACATGCAGAGATCATCCGTTCACCTACTCTGTTTCTCACAAAGACATTCTCAAATTTGGACTCCTCAGACCAAAGTGGTTTCTTTGCAGCAATTCGACCATGAAGGCTTGATTCTCGCAGTCTCCTCTGAACAGGTGATGTTGAGATGTGTCTGTCTTGAACTCTGTGAAGCATTTATTTGGGATGCAATCTGAGGTCCAGTTAACTCTAATGAACGTATCCTCTGCAGCAAATGTAACTGGGTCTTCCTTTCCTGTGGCTGTCCTCATGAGAGCCAGTTTCATCACAGCCCTTGATGGTTTTTGCAACTGCACTTGAAGAAACCTTCAATTTGCAAATGTCCATATTGACTCACCTTCATGTCTTAAAGTAATGGTGGACTGTCATTTCTCTTTGCTTATTTGAGCTGTTCTTTCCATAATATGTACTTGGTATTTTACCAAATAGGGCTATCTTCTGTATACTACCCCTACCTTGTCACATCACAACTGATTGGCTCAAATGCATGAAGAAGGAAATAAATTCCACAAATTAACTTTTAACAAGGCACACCTGTTAATTGAAATGCATTCCAGGTGACTACTTCATGAAGCAGGTTGAGAGAATCACAAGAGTGTGCAAAGCTGTCATCAAGGCAAAGGGTGGCTACTTTGAAGAATCTCAAATATAAAATATTATATTTAGACTTATTTAACAGTTTTTTGGTTACTACATGCTTCCATATGTGTTATTTCATAGTGTTGATGTCTTCACTATTATTCTACAATGTAGAAAATAGTAAAAAGAAAAAAAAAACCTTGAACGAGTAGGTGTGTCCAAACTTTTTACTGGTAAAATCAATAATTAAAGAGCTATCCAATCATAAAGGGATAGTGCTTGTTTCTCAGTGTTCAAATATAATTTTATTTGTCGCATACACATATTTAGCAGATGTTATTGCGGGTGTAGTGCTTGTGTTCCTATCTCCAGCAGTGCAGTAATATGAACAAAATACTGCAGAGTTGTTTCGGAGCTGGAAGCAGAGCTGCCATGTCTGTACGTCACCATGTCAGTGTATAAACTGTTCTGTTCACTCAGATGTTCAGAGAGTTCAACCCTCTCTCCTCAATGAAAACAGAGGTTCTTCTGTTGGCCATGATGCATTCTCCTGTCGCAGGAACGACAAATCAAGGATAGCGATTTAAGCATATAGTACACTTTGAGTGAGTGAGTGAGTGAGTGAGTGAGTGAGTGAGTGAGTGAGTGAGAGAGAGAGAGAGAGAGAGGCAAAGAGACAGAGAGAGAGAAAATGGGAGCCCACGCACCAGCCTGCGTGGCCAGCTCCAGCATGTGGCATTTGCCTGCCAGACAGTCCCCCTGCTGGGGTACGAGCAGGCGCCTAGTCTTCCATTTATCCCAACAGACGCTCGACAGGACAGGAATAAGCCTTAGAACTACACAGCACACTGGGGACAGATATTATGGTAGACAGTAAGAGCAATGAGGGTGTGGAAGAGATGCAGATGTTTCAAGTAAAAAACAGATTGCTGTGTTTGCTTAATAGCAGGATGTTACTTTGTATCAACAAGGAGTGGTGGAAACAATTGTTCACATTAAATTGGGCCATATAAAGTAAATTCAGGCATAGGCTTGTACTCCGGTGGAGTGATTCTATGAAAAGTTCAACTGCCAGAAATCAAAATGGCATTTGAAAATGGTATAAACTTTGACATTATAGTGAATGTATGTTTAAGTGTGCACCAATTAATGAACACAGACAATTCAAATTCTGTAGCATACTGAAACATTATCACTGTGTGCTGGCGAAAAAATATGTTTGTAAGTCTGTATTCATGAATGTACGTACAATTTGCACATGCACTCAACATGTACAGCGCTTTCGGAAAGTATTCAGACCCCTTCCCTTTTCCACATTTTGTTACGTTACAGCCTTATTCTAAACTTCATTAATTACCGTAATTTCCAGACTATTGAGCGCACCTGAATATAAGCCGCACCCACTGAATTAAAAAATATATATAAGTCTATAAGCCGCAGGTGCCTACCGGTACATTGAAACAAATTAACTTTACACAGGCTTTAACGAAACACGGCTTGTAACAAAAATAAATAGGCTTTAACGAAACACGGCTTGTAACAAAAATAAATAGGCTTTAACGAAACACGGCTTGTAACAAAAAAATTAAAATTAGCAGTAAACAGTAGCCTACCAAGAAAGTCATTGGTCACTATCTTCCTCCTCCTGTGCATTGAAACCACTGAAGTTTCGATGTCGGAGTTGAATAGCCTCAGAATTGCTTCATCCGATATTGGATCATTTTCATTGTCGCTCTCGTCACTTTCATCCGGAGGCAAATCCCCCGCTGAGCCCTCTTCAACACGCAGCAGTCCAGCCTTTCGAAACCCGTTGATGATAGTGAATTTTTTGACAATGCTCCACGCTGTCAGGACCCACAAATTTGAAAGTGGAAAAAATCCATATATTAGCCGCGTCATTGTTTAAGCCGCGAGGTTCAAAGCGTGGGAAAAAAGTTGCGGCTTATAGTCCGGAATTTACGGTAAACAATTTTCCTCATCAATCTACACACAATACCTCATAATGACGAAGCAAAAACAGTTTTTTTTTTTCATTTTGCAAATGTATTTAAAATAAAAAACACATACCTTACTTACATAAGCATTCCGACCCTTTGCTATGAGATTCGAAATTGAGTTCAGGTCCATCCTGTTTCCAATGATCATCCTTGAGATGTTTCTACAACATTTACATTACAGTCATTTAACAGACACTCTTATCCAGAGCAACTTACGGTAGTGAATACATACATTTCATTTATTATTATTTTTATTTCTTTTGTACTGGCCCCCCGTGGGAATCAAACCCACAACCCTGGTGTTGCACACACCATGCTGGCATTGCAAACACCATGCTCTACCAACTGAGCCACAGGAAAGTCCTGCAGTGATACAGTAAATTGATTGGACATGATTTGGAAAGGCACACACCTGTCTATATAAGGTCCCACAGTTGACAGTGCATGTCAGAGCAAAAACCAAGCCATGAGGTCAAAGTAATTGTCCCTAGAGCTCCGAAACAGGATTTTGTCAAGGCACAGGGTACCAAAAAAATGTCTGCAGCATTTCCCCAAAATACGGTGGCCTCCATCATTCTTAAATCGATGAAGTTTGGAACCACCAAGACTCCTCCTAGAGCTGGCTGCCCGGCCAAACTGAGCAATTCGGGGAGAAGTCCTTGGTCTGGGAAATGACCAAGAACCCGATGGTCACTCTGACAAAGTTCCAGAGGTCCTCTGTGGATATGGTAGAACCTTCCAGAAGGACAACCATCTCTGCAGCACTCCACCAATCAGGCCTTTATGGTAGAGTGGCCAAACGGAAGACACTCCTCAGTAAAAGGCACATGACAGTCTTTAGAGAGTTTCAGAGTATACTACTACTTAAATAAACATGTTTTTTTTTTTTTTTTTTTGAGCTGTATCTCAGCTAAAGGTGAAACAGGTAGGAAGAAGTGATCTTGACTGGTGAAAGTACTTTAACTGCTACCATGAAGGGAGAATGACAGCCCGATTTTAGTTTGAGATCTTTGATTCGAACCTGCTCCAGAGCGCTCAGGACCTCAGACTGGGGTGAAGGTTCACCTTCCAACAGGACAACGACCCTAAGCACACAGCCAAGACAACGCAGGAGTGGCTTCGGGACAAGTCTCTGAATGATCTTGAGTGGCCCAGCCAGAGCCCTGACTTGAACCCGATCTAACATCTCTGGAGAGACCTGAAAATAGCTGCACAGCAAAGCTCCCCATCTAACCTGACAGAGCTTGAGAGGATCTGCAGAGAATAATGGGAGAAAGTTTGTAGCGTTATACCCAAGAAGACTCAAGGCGGTAATTGCTTCCAAGGTGCTTCAACAAATACCTGAATAAAGGGTCTGAATACTTAAATGTGATATTTCAGTTTTACATTTTTAATACATTTGCAAACATTTCTAAAATATATTTTTTGCTTTGTCATTATGGGGTATTGTGTGTCGACTGATAAGAGGAAAACAATTATGTAATCAATTTTAGAATAACAAAATGTGGAAAAAGTCAAGGGGTCTGAATTCTTTCTAATATTGAGTTGCACCGCCTTTTGCCCACAGAACAATCTCAATTCTTGAAGACGGACTCTAAAAGGTGTCGAAAGCGATCCACAGGAATGCTGACCAATGTTGACTCCAATGCTTCCCACAGTTGTGTCAAGTTGACTGGTAGTGGCTCTCTACTCCGAATAGCTCATTCCATCTCATCCCACAGGTGCTCAATTGGATTGAAATCTGGTGACTGGGCAGGCCACTGCAGTAAGTTGAATTTACTGTCATGTTTCTGGAACAATTCCTGGACAATCCTAGCCTTGTGGCACTGGGCATTATCCTGCTGAATAAATTAAATCACAGATGGATATGCAGCTGCCACGAAGGGATGCACCTGATTGGCAATGATGTTCAGATATCCTGTGGCATTCAAATGTTGCTCGGCTTTTGGCATGAAAACACACCATCACATCACTTTCGTGCAATGTTGACACACGGCACGATGGCTGCATGCACTCTTGTACATGCAGCCATCCTAGTCCTCCCATCAGCATGAAACAGCAGGAACCGGGATTCATCAGACCAGGAAATGTTTTTCCAATTCTCCAGTGTCCAATGTTTTTGAGCCTTAGCCCACTGCAACTGCAGTTTCTTGTTTTTCTGCTGGAAAAAGTGGAACTATTTAAGGTCGTCTGCTGACCATTCGTGTCAAGGTACGACGAGTTGTGCATTCTTTTATGGTGTCACGCGCTGACCATAGAGAGCCCATGGTTCTCTCTGGTGTTGTAGGTCAGCGTGTGACTAAGGGGGTGTTCTAGTCAATTATATTTCTATGTTTGGGTTTAAGTATGGCTCCCAATTAGAGGCAGCTGATTATCGTTGTCTCTAATTGGGGATCATACTTAAGGAGTCCCTGTTCCCACCTGCATTGTGGGATATTGTTTTGGTTAGTGCTTTGTGCGCTCCGTGACTGCATGTTTGTTATATTCTTTGTTGTTTTGTTATAAGTTTCACTATTAAATATAATGTGGAACTCTACGCACGCTGCGCCTTGGTCCACTGATTTTGAAGTTCGTGACAGAATATCCCAACAAACCAGGACCAAGCAGCATGCCCAAAAGGGAAAGGAGTTTTGGACATGGGAAGAAGTGATGGGTGGATGTGAAACCCTTCCTTGGCGGCAGACGGAAGGTAATAATGGGGGACAGCAACGACGCCAGGGTTTGCGGCCACAGAAAGCCCAAGGACAACCCCAAGATTTGTTTTTTTTTGGGGGGGGGGGGCACAAGGGGTGCTCAACATCCGACCAGAAGATCCGGTTAGCAGTCTGGTGAAACCTGTGCCGGCTCCACACATCAGATCTCCAGTGCGCCTCCCCAGCCCGGTACGTCATTTGCCGGTTCCCTGTATTCGCCCTAAAGAGCCAGAGACCGTCAGGGAGGTGATGGAGAAGTTGGGAGAGAGAGAGTTGAGAGAGATGTTGTGCAAGTGTGTTCTGCTCAACATTCGACCAGAGGATCCGGTTAGCAGTCTGGTGAAACCTGTGCCGGCTCCACACATCTGGACTCCAGTGCACATCCCCAGTCCGGTACGTCCCGTGCCAGCTCCCCGCACTCGCCTTGAAGTGCGTGTCACCAGTCCGGTGCCACCTGTACCGGCTCCATGCACTAGGCCTCCAGTGCGCATTCACAGTCCAGAGCTTCCGGCGACAGCTCACAGTCCAGAGCTTCTGGCGACGGTTCACAGTCCAGAGCTTCCGGTGACAGTTCAGTTCAGAGCTTCCGGCGATGGTTCACAGTCCAGAGCTTCCGGCGACGGTTTACAGTCCGGAACCTCCAGCGACGGTCCCCGGTCTGGAACCTCCAGCGACGATTCACGGTCCGGAACTTCCTGCGACGGTCCATGTTTCTGGAACAATTCCTGGACAATCCTAGCCTTGTGGCACTGGGCATTATCCTGCTGAATAAATTAAATCACAGATGGATATGCAGCTGCCACGAAGGGATGCACCTGATTGGCATTGATGTTCAGATATCCTGTGGCATTCAAATGTTGCTCGGCTTTTGGCATGAAAACACACCATCACATCACAGCACTCTTGTACATGCAGCCATCCTAGTCCTCCCATCAGCATGAAACAGCAGGAACCGGGATTCATCAGACCAGGAAATGTTTTTCCAATTCTCCAGTGTCCAATGTTTTTGAGCCTTAGCCCACTGCAACTGCAGTTTCTTGTTTTTCTGCTGGAAAAAGTGGAACTATTTAAGGTCGTCTGCTGACCATTCGTGTCAAGGTACGACGAGTTGTGCATTCTTTTATGGTGTCACGCGCTGACCATAGAGAGCCCATGGTTCTCTCTGGTGTTGTAGGTCAGGGCGTGACTAAGGGGGTGTTCTAGTCAATTATATTTCTATGTTTGGGTTTAAGTATGGCTCCCAAAACCTCCCGTGACGTTCCACGGTCCGGAACCTCCAGCGACGGTCAACGGTCCGGAGAGTCCGGAGATTCCAGGCAAAGCGTCCAGTCCAGCTCCAAGGCCGGAGCCTTCCTCGGCACCGGTGCCCAGTCCGGGCGCGGTGTTCAACCCAGCTCCATGGCCGGAGCCTTCCTCTGCGCCGGTGCCCAGTCCAGGCACGGTGTCCAGTCCCGCTCCATGGCAGGAGCCTTCCTCTGCGCCGGTGCCCAGTCCAGGCACGGCGTCCAGTCCCCCTCCATGGCAGGAGCCTTCCTCTGCGCCGGTGCCCAGTCCAGGCACGGCATCCAGTACCGCTCCAAGGCCGGAGCCTACCTCTGCGCCGATGCCCAGTCCAGGCACGGCGTTCAGCCCGGCGCCATGGCCGGATCCGGGGTCTGGGCGGGGACGGCGACCCGCACCGGAGCCGCCACCGACACTAGTCACCCCCCCTACCCATTTGGTTTCAGGTTTTGCGGCAGAAGTCCGCACCTTTGGGGGGTGTACAGTCACGCCCTGACCATAGAGAGCCCTTGGTTCTCTATGGTGTTGTAGGTCAGGGCATGACCTCGTCGATTATATTTCTATGTTTGGGTTTGAGTATGGTTCCCAATTAGAGGCAGCTGATCATCGTTGTCTCTAATTGGGGATCATACTTAAGGAGTCCCTGTTCCCACCTGCATTGTGGGATATTGTTTTGGGTAGTGCTTTGTGTGCTCCGTGACTGCACATTTGTTATATTCTTTGTTCTAAGTTTCACTATTAAATATAATGTGGAACTCTGCACGCTGCGCCTTGGTCCACTCATTTTGAAGTTCGTGACATATGGGTCTTTGGGAACTAATGTTGTACTGGACTTCTTTTGCCTAACTGTAGCCCGTCTGTTGCTCTGCACAGTTCGTGTCAGCCTCCTTTGTCCTCTTTCATCAATGACCTGTTTTTGACCACTGGCCTGCCTTTGGCTGGATGTCTTTTGGGTGGTGGACCATTCTTGATACACATGGGAAACTGAGTGTGAAAAACCCAGCAGCTTTGCAGTTCCTAATACAGACTGATGCACCTGGCACCTACTACCAAATACCAGGCACTTAAATCTGTTTTTGCCCATTCACCCTCATACACAATCCATGTCTCAATTGTCTCAAGGCTTAAAAATCCTTCTTTAACCTGTGTCCTCCCCTTCATCTACAGTACACAGATTGAAGTGGATTTACAGTAACAGGTGACATCTATAAGGGGTCATAGCTTTAACCTGGATTAACCAGGCCAGTTTATGTAATGGCAAGAGCAGGGCCATGTTTTGTAGACTCAGATTACAGTAGCCTATTCAGCATAATTCCATTCTCTGTAAATTAGGGCTGTCAAAATATGAAAACAATCAAGTTAATTGCAGGGTTTGCTGTAAGAAATCACAAATTCAGAATTTTAGACAATGCGATTAACATTTTTAAAAGTGAACTCAAGTTAACTGATTAACTCTGAGAGCCCTACTGTAAGTATAAATCGAGTTAGACTGTAATTATTTGGTCTATCTGTGCGCTTCACGCAATTACACTGTAGGCTATGTTTGTTCTAAACAGTTATATCAACTCACCATGGAACATGCTAGTGCCCCTGCACTAGTTTGTCAATGCTAAAATCATCCACCCACTGAATCATGCTAGCGGTGACATACTGTAATTTAACCCTTGTGAGTGGAGGTCGAACAAGGGCTTTTCAGCGACTGTCAATCTTTTCAAAGATATCAATGGAGTCATTAGCTTCACTGACTGCCCAAATACTGTAGTTCCAACAACTACCCCTCTCCCTCCTATCATCGAACTAGCTGGAACAACTACCCCTCTCCCTCCTATCATCAAACTAGCTGCAACAACTACCCCTCTCCCTCCTATCATCGAACTAGCTGGAACAACTATCATCTCTCTCCTATCATCCAAATAGTTCCAACAACTACCCCTCTCTCTCCTATCATCCAAATAGTTCCAACAACTACCCCTCTCCCTCCTATCATCGAACTAGCTGGAACAACTATCATCTCTCTCCTATCATCCAAATAGTTCCAACAACTACCCCTCTCCCTCCTATCATCCAAATAGCTGGAACAACTATCATCTCTCTCCTATCATCCAAATAGCTGGAACAACTACCCCTCTCCCTCCTATCATCCAAATAGCTGGAACAACTATCATTTCTCCCCTATCATCCAAATAGTTCCAACAACTACCCCTCTCCCTCCTATCATCCAAATAGTTCCAACAACTAGCCTCTCTCCCTCCTATCATCAAACTAGCTGGAACAACTATCATCTCTCTCCTATCATCCAAATAGTTCCAACAACTACCCCTCTCTCTCCTATCATCCAAATAGTTCCAACAACTACCCCTCTCCCTCCTATCATCGAACTAGCTGGAACAACTATCATCTCTCTCCTATCATCCAAATAGTACCAACAACAACCCTCTCTCTCCTATCGTCGAACTAGCTGGAACAACTATCATCTCTCTCCTATCATCCAAATAGCTGGAACAACTGTCATCTCCCTCCTATCATCCAAATAGTTCCAACAACTATCCTCTCTCCCCTATCATCCTAAAAGGAGAGAGTGTGCGTGTGTGTGTGTGCATGTTTGCGTGTACGTGTGTGCATAAAATGGCCGAAGTGGCAGCGGGGGCTGATTGCTGTTATCCTCTTTATTCATCAGACTCCATCACACATAATTTCTCAGGCTAATTATTATATTATGTCCTTTGTTGAGAGAGGAGTGCTTTGTGGCTGTAAAATACAGAAATGTTAATTCAATAGGAGAAATATCTAGGCTATATCTCCCGTCATGGCATACAACAAGTACAAACAAGGGTTATTTTTGTAACGCCCGGGCCATAGAGAGGGGTTTTTGTTCTTTATTTTGGTTAGGCCAGGGTGTTACATTGGGTGGGCGTTCTATGTTCATTTTTCTATGTTTTTGTATTTCTTTGTTTTGGGCCGTGTGTGGCTCCCAATCAGGCACAGCTGTAGTTCGTTGTTGCTGATTGGGAGTCACACATAAATAGCCTGTTTTTCCTTTGGGTTTTTGGTGGGTGATTGTTTTCTGTTTCGTTCATCTTTGACCAGAGCAGACTGTTTGCTGTCGTTGCTGTTTAGTGTTTTGTTTATAGTGGTTCATTTTATTAAATATTCAAAATGAATACACATCCTCTGCTGCACCTTGTTTTTATTACGACGACGTCCGTTACAGAATCACCCACCAAAAAACTGACCAAGCAGCGGAGGAAGGAGCAGCGCAAGGAGAAGAACCAGGAGAGGAGCTATCTAGAATCGTGGACTTGGGAGGAAATCCTGGACGGTAAAGGACCATGGGCTCAAGCTGGGGATTGTCGCCGCCCGCAGTGGGAGATCGAGGCGGCGAGAGCTGAGAGGCGCTGGTGTGAGGAAATGGAGCGCAGCAGACATGAGAGGCAGCCCCAAAACATTTTTTTGGGGGGGGCACACGGGGAGATTGGCGGAGTCAGGCGGTAGACCTGAGCCAACTCCCCGTGCTTACCGAAAGCAGCGTGGTACTGGTAAGGCACCGTGTTATGCTGTGAAGCGCACGGTGTCTCCAGTGCGCGTTCATAGCCCGGTGCACTATAGGCCAGCCCCCCGCAAGTGCCATGCGAGTGCAGGCATCGAGCCAGGACGGATTGTGCCAGCTCAGCGCGTCTGGTCTCCAGTGCGTCTTTTTCGGTCCAGGTTACCCTGCACCGGCACTGTGCATTGTGTATCCAGGGCGCTTGGAGGGCCTAGTTCACCTAATGCCTGCGCTCCGCCCGTGCCGAGCGAAAGTTTCCATTCAGCCTGGAGTGTGGGTAAAGAGCCTACGTACCAGAACTCCAGTGCTCCCCCACAGCCCGGTTTATCCTGTGCCTCCTCCTCGGACCAGGCCTCCAGTGGGTCTCCCCATCCTGGTCAGTCCTGTGCCTCCTCCACGGACCAGGCCTCCAGGGGGTCTCCCCATCCTGGTCAGTCATGTGCCTCCTCCACGGACCAGGCCTCCAGGGGGTCTCCCCAACCTGGTCAAGCCTGTGCCTCCTCCACGGACCAGGCCTCCAGTGGGTCTCCCCATCCTGGTCAGTCCTGTACCTCCTCCACGGACCAGGCCTCCAGTGGGTCTCCCCAGCCTGGTGAGTCCAGTGCCTGCGCCCAGAGCCAGGCCTCCTTCATGTCTCCCCAGCCTGGTGAGTCCTGGGCCAGAGCCGTCAGAGCCGCCCGCCAGTCCGGAGCCGTCAGAGCCGCCCGCCAGTCCGGAGCCGTCAGAGCCGCCCGCAAGTCCGGAGCCGTCAGAGCCGCCCGCCTGTCCGGAGCCGCCAGAGCCGCCCGCCTGTCCGGAGCCGCCAGAGCCGCCCGCCTGTCCGGAGCCGCCAGAGCCGCCCGCCTGTCCGGAGCCGCCAGAGCCGCCCGCCTGTCCGGAGCCGCCAGAGCCGCCCGCCTGTCCGGAGCCGCCAGAGCCGCCCACCTGTCCAGAGCCGCAAGAGCCGCCCGCCAGCCCGGTGAGTCCTGTGCCTGCGCCCAGGGCCAGGCCTCGTTCATGTCTCCCCAGCCTGGTGAATCCTGGGTCAGTGCCGCCGGAGCCGCCTGCCAGCCCGGAGCCGCCGGAGCCGCCAGGGTCGCCCACCAGCCGGGCGCAGCCAGGGACGCCCGCCAGCCGGCCGCAGCCAGGGACGCCCGCCAACCAGGCGCAACAAGAATCACCCGCCAGCCGGGCGCAGCCAGGGTCGCCCACCAACCGGGCGCAGCCAGGGTCGCCCGCCAGCCGGGCGCAACCAGAATCGCCCGCCAGTCGGCCGCAGTCAGGGTCGCCCACCAGTCCTCCGGTGCGGCCAGGGGCGCCACCGAAGTGGGCGAAGCCGAGACCACGTCCCGCACCTGAGCCGCCGCCGTAGGAAGGCCCACTCGAACCTCCCCTTCAGAGTCAGGTTTTGCGGCCGGAGTCCGCACCTTTGGGGGGGGGGGTACTGTAACGCCCTGGCCATAGAGAGGGGTTTTTGTTCTTTATTTTGGTTAGGCCAGGGTGTTACATTGGGTGGGCGTTCTATGTTCATTTTTCTATGTTTTTGTATTTCTTTGTTTTGGGCCGTGTGTGGCTCCCAATCAGGCACAGCTGTAGTTCGTTGTTGCTGATTGGGAGTCACACATAAGTAGCCTGTTTTTTCTTTGGGATTTTGGTGGGTGATTGTTTTCTGTTTTGTTCATTTTTGACCAGACAGGGCTGTTTGCTGTCGTTGCTGTTTAGTGAAAATACAATATACAAAAGTTTGTATCCCAAATGGCACACTATTCCCGATTTAGTGGACACTTTTTGACCAGGGCCCATGGCTGAAAAGGGTGCCAATTGGAACGCAACCAAAGAGACTGTTGCTCCTCCCATTTTTTTTACCCGATTTAATCTGGTTACTAATCCTACCCAGTAACTAGAATATGCATATACTTATTATATATGGATAGAAAACACTCTAAAGTTTCTAAAACTGTTTGAATGGTGTCTGTGAGTATAACAGAACTCATTTGGCAGGCAAAACCCTGAGACATTTTCTGACAGGAAGTGGATACCTGATGTGTTGTATTGACTTTAAACCTATCCCATTGAAAAACACAGGGGCTGAGGAATATTTTGGCACTTCCTATTGCTTCCACTAGATGTCACCAGCCTTTACAAAGTGTTTTGAGTCTTCTGGAGGGAGATCTGACCGAACAAGAGCCATGGAACGATGATGTCCCATTAGACACCTGGCGCGCGAGTTCATGTTGGGTACCCTCGTTCCAATACGTTATAAAAGAGTATGCATTCGTCCACCTTGAATATTATTCATGTTCTGGTTAAAAAAGGCCCTAATGATTTATGCTATACAACGTTTGACATGTTTGAACGAACGTAAATATATTTTTTCCCCTCGTTCAT